>NW_021822992.1:4252695-4375195 GCF_901001165.1 Salmo trutta
CTTGGAGTAGAAAAAAAACAACTTTTAGGAATGAAATGTATCATTTGTTATTGAGAAATACTGTGAGAGGTTATATTTTGTGAGGAAAAAAATAATAAAAAATCAATACATTTATGATTTACTGTAGTTTAATAACATATGCTGCAGTTTAATCAACCCGAGGGATACCATGAACAGAGTCAGGGAGACAGGAAACCTGAAACCCCACCTCTTTAAGGAATACCGGGATAGGATATAGTAATCCTTCTACCCCCCCAGACCCCTCAGCCCCCCCCAGCCCCCCCCCTCACCCCCCTCCCTCCCCCCAAAAAGATATAGATGCACTATTGTAAAGTGGTTGTTCCACTGGATATCATAAGGCGAATGCAGCCAATTTTGTAAGTCACTCTGGATAAGAGCGTCTGCTAAATGACTTAAAAAATGTAAAATGGTGGCAGCTTGGTGAGAAACAGCCCGGGGCAGAATTTACAGCAACAGTAGCGGCTTGGCAGACATGGTGGCGAATGCTCTTTAATGACACAATGAACATGTTCTCTCATGTCCCACCGTTTCCCAATGTGGTGGGTCCAATAGTGGGAATATCGATGGGTGGGTCCAATAGTGGGAATATTGATGGGTGGGTCCAATAGTGGGAATATCGATGGGTGTGTCCAATAGTGGGAATATCGATGGGTGGGTCCAATAGTGGGAATATCGATGGGTGGGTCCAATAGTGGGAATATCGATGGGTGGGTCCAATAGTGGGAATATCGATGAGTGTGTCCAATAGCAAGCATCTGGTAATGTTGTTGTATTGTGTCCTACTGGTTGAAGTTTCCCTGCGGTGAGGAATATTTTTCTAGGGATTGTCCTCCAGTAAGCGTCTGGTGATTGTGTTGTCCTCCAGTAAGCGTCTGGTGGTCGTGTTGTCTCATTGTGTTGTCCTCCAGTAAGCGTCTGGTGATTGTGTTGTCTCATTGTGTTGTGTCCTCCAGTAAGCGTCTGGTGATCGTGTTGTCTCATTGTGTTGTGTCCTCCAGTAAGCGTCTGGTGATTGTGTTGTCTCATTGTGTTGTGTCCTCCAGTAAGCGTCTGGTGGTCGTGTTGTCCTCCAGTAAGCGTCTGGTGATTGTGTTGTCTCATTGTGTTGTTTCCTCCAGTAAGCGTCTGGTGATTGGGTTGTCTCATTGTGTTGTCCCCCAGTAAGCGTCTGGTGATTGGGTTGTGTCCTCCAGTAAGCGTCTGGTGATTGTGTTGTCCTCCAGTAAGCGTCTGGTGATTGTGTTGTCCTCCAGTAAGCGTCTGGTGATTGTGTTGTCCTCCAGTAAGCGTCTGGTGATTGTGTTGTCCTCCAGTAAGCGTCTGGTGGTCGTGTTGTCTCATTGTGTTGTCCTCCAGTAAGCGTCTGGTGATTGGGTTGTCTCATTGTGTTGTGTCCCCCAGTAAGCGTCTGGTGATTGGGTTGTGTCCTCCAGTAAGCGTCTGGTGGTCGTGTTGTCCTCCAGTAAGCGTCTGGTGATTGTGTTGTCTCATTGTGTTGTCCTCCAGTAAGCATCTGGTGATTGGGTTGTGTCCTCCAGTAAGCGTCTGGTGGTGGTGCTGTCCTCCAGTAAGCGTCTGGTGATTGTATTGTCCTCCAGTAAGCGTCTGGTGATTGTGTTGTCCTCCAGTAAGCGTCTGGTGATTGTGTTGTCCCCCAGTAAGCGTCTGGTGGTCGTGTTGTCCTCCAGTAAGCGTCTGGTGGTCGTGTTGTCTCATTGTGTTGTCCTCCAGTAAGCGTCTGGTGATTGGGTTGTGTCCTCCAGTAAGCGTCTGGTGGTGGTGTTGTCCTCCAGTAAGCGTCTGGTGATCGTGTTGTCCTCCAGTAAGCGTCTGGTGATTGGGTTGTGTCCTCCAGTAAGCGTCTGGTGGTGGTGTTGTCCTCCAGTAAGCGTCTGGTGATTGGGTTGTGTCCTCCAGTAAGCGTCTGGTGGTGGTGGTGCCCAACGAGATGTTTGCCCCGTCGCGGAGGTCCTTCAGCAGTGAGGACGAGGAATGGAAGACCAATCTGGAGAACCCGCTGACTGCAGCCACCAAGGCCATGATGAGCATCAATGGAGACGAGGACAGTGCTGCCACTCTGGGACTGCTCTACGATTACTATGAGGTGAGAGGTCAGGGGTTAGACTGCTCTACGATTACTATGAGGTGAGAGGTCAGGGGTTAGACTGCTCTACGACCACTATAAGGTGAGAGGTCAGGTGTTAGACTGCTCTACGACCACTATAAGGTGAGAGGTCAGGGGTTAGACTGCTCTACGATTACTATAAGGTGAGAGGTCAGGGGTTAGACTGCTCTACGACCACAATAAGGTGAGAGGTCAGGGGTTAGACTGCTCTACGACCACTATAAGGTGAGAGGTCAGGGGTTAGACTGCTCTACGACCACTATAAGGTGAGAGGTCAGGGGTTAGACTGCTCTACGATTACTATAAGGTGAGAGGTTAGGGGTTAGACTGCTCTACGACCACAATAAGGTGAGAGGTCAGGGGTTAGACTGCTCTACGACCACTATAAGGTGAGAGGTCAGGGGTTAGACTGCTCTACGACCACTATAAGGTGAGAGGTCAGGGGTTAGACTGCTCTACGACCACTATAAGGTGAGAGGTCAGGTGTTAGACTGCTCTACGACCACTATAAGGTGAGAGGTCAGGGGTTAGACTGCTCTACGATTACTATAAGGTGAGAGGTCAGGGGTTAGACTGCTCTACGACCACAATAAGGTGAGAGGTCAGGGGTTAGACTGCTCTACGACCACTATAAGGTGAGAGGTCAGGGGTTAGACTGCTCTACGACCACTATAAGGTGAGAGGTCAGGGGTTAGACTGCTCTACGATTACTATAAGGTGAGAGGTCAGGGGTTAGACTGCTCTACGACCACAATAAGGTGAGAGGTCAGGGGTTAGACTGCTCTACGACCACTATAAGGTGAGAGGTCAGGGGTTAGACTGCTCTACGACCACTATAAGGTGAGAGGTCAGGGGTTAGACTGCTCTACAACCACTATAAGGTGAGAGGTCAGGGGTTAGACTGCTCTACGATTACTATAAGGTGAGAGGTCAGGGGTTAGACTGCTCTACGACCACTATAAGGTGAGAGGTCAGGGGTTAGACTGCTGTACGACCACTATAAGGTGAGAGGTCAGGGGTTAGACTGCTCTACGACCACTATGAGGTGAGAGGTCAGGGGTTAGACTGCTCTACGACCACTATAAGGTGAGAGGTCAGGGGTTAGACTGCTCTACGATTACTATGAGGTGAGAGGTCAGGGGTTAGACTGCTCTACGACCACTATAAGGTGAGAGGTCAGGGGTTAGACTGCTCTACGACCACTATAAGGTGGATCAACGTGCTGCTGGCTAAGACTCTGATGTGAAATCTGACAGGTCAACGTCAGAGCTAAGTTGTATACTTACGGTTTCACAATGTTTGAAGTGAGCCAATAACCCTCCTTGGTGATAAATCTGTGGTGTGTGATTGTTCTTCCTAGATCCCAAGAGACAAGCGACTGCTGCCCAGCTCTAAAGCAGCAGAGACATCAGCCTCTAACACCCAGAGGAACCTAGAGAACATGGAGAATCGCGTTCAAGTGCCAAAATCTGAACCTGTCAACTTGTCTCTAAACATCCAGCAGCTGGACTGTACAGACAGGCAAGGGTATGGAGGGGCGCCTGGGGAGGCAGTGGGAGCTGTGGTGAAGACTGAGGACCAGACGTCTTGCTACATGGCTCCTGGGGGTCCGGGGGCGCCTGGGGGATCGTACAGGGGAGAGGGGGAGCAGCAGCAGGTCCGGGTGGTTTATGAGCAGATCAATCCCTGTGACCATGGTTCCCTGGTCAGCCATGTCAGCCATGTTGACCCTGGTTCCCTGGTCAGCCATGTTGACCCTGGTTCCCTGGTCAGCCATGTTGACCCTGGTTCCCTGGTCAGCCATGTCAGCCATGTTGACCATGGCTCCCTGGTCAGCCATGTTGACCCTGGTTCCCTGGTCAGCCATGTCAGCCATGTTGACCATGGTTCCTTGGTCAGCCATGTTGTGAGACACAGAGGCTACATGAAGGAGGAACAGAGCCAGAAGAGTTCTCCAGACAGCACCGATGATGCCTCCTACCCTGAGGAGCAGGAGGTGAGGCCTGGAGCAGAGTGGGATGGGGTCTACATGTTTTGTTATTCCTTTGAATCCAATCAATTATGATCAACTGGAGCAAAACCTTTTCAGCCATGACTGTTCTGTTGTTCCTGTTTCTGCTGGTTAATGACACTATAGTCCCGTATCTTCTGACATGACTGTACTTGTAACGGTCGTCGTATGGAGTAGACCAAGGCGCAGCGGGTTGAGTGCTCATATTTACTTTTATTGAACACATAAAGAAAACAAGAAAATGAACGAATGACAAACAGTCTTGCAGGCTACACGCAGCAGTGCAAAAACAACTTCCCACAAAAGACAAGTGAAAAAAGGGCTACCTAAGTATGACTCCCAATCAGCAACAACGATGTACAGCTGTTCCTGATTGAGAGCCATACCAGGCCAACAAAGAAATACACAACATAGAAAATCATAGAAATACAAAACATAGAACAATACCCAAAAACCCCGGACCACATAAAACAAACACCCCCTGCCACGTCCTGACCAAACTACAATAACAAATAACCCCTTATTCTGGTCAGGATGTGACAGTACCCCCCCCCCCCAAAGGTGCAGACCCCGGATGCACCTGAAACAAAACCCAACAAAACAAATACCCACAACAAACCAAAAAAAAAATCCCAAAACTACATGGGAGGGAAGGGAGGGTGGCCACCGTCACCGACGGTGCTTCTGCAACACCCCCCCCTTCCCAATACTCCCCCCTACGGAGGTGGCTCAGGAACGGGACGCAGACCCCGCTCCACCCCTGGCTCACCCCACTTATGTAACGTCTATAGAGCGAGGTCCTTCTGCGTCGACCCCGGACTGGGAACCCTCGCAACGGGCGACTCTGGCTGCGTCGTACTGGAAGGCGACTCTGTCTGTGATGTACTGTAGGGCGACTCTGGCTGAGCCGACTCCGGACTGTAGGGCGACTCTGGCTGCGCCGACTCCGGACTGTAGGGCGACTCTGGCTGCGCCGACTCCGGACTGTAGGGCGACTCTGGCTGCGCCGACTCCGGACTGTAGGGCGACTCTGGCTGCGCCGGTTCCGGACTGTAGGGCGACTCTGGCTGCGCCGGTTCCGGACTGTAGGGCGACTCTGGCTGCGCCGGTTCCGGACTGTAGGGCGACTCTGGCTGCGCCGGTTCCGGACTGTGGGCCTTCTCTGCTGGCTCCGGACTGTGGGCCGTCTCTGCTGGCTCCGGACTGTGGGCCGTCTCTCTACGGGGCACTGTCGCCGGACACTCTGGACGGGGCATTGTTGCCGGACACTCTGGATGGGGCACTGTCGCCGGAAGCTCTGGACGAGGCACTGTTGCCAGAAGCTCTGGACGAGGCACTGTTGCCGGAAGCTCTGGACGAGGCACTGTCGTCGGAAGCTCTGGACGGGGACTGCGCACTGAAGACCTGATGCGTGGAGTTGGCTTAGGATGTGCCGGACTAGGGACACGCACCACAGGGCTAGTGCGAGGAGCAGGAGCAGGACAAGCTGGACTGGGCTGACGCACTGGAAGCCTAGTGCGTGGGGCTGGAACTGTCTTCACCAGACGGCTAGCACGCACCTCAGGACAAGTATGGAGAGCTGACTCAGGTGACATAAATTTGAGGACACGCTCCGTAGGGCGAATGTCGTGCCTAAAACACCAACACAGCAGCTCTCTCATAGCTTTCTCCTCCACTTTTCCCATCAACTCCTTTACAGTCTCTGCTTCGCTCACCTCCAATTTCACCCCGACTGGCTCTGGTTCCATCCTCGGCTCCGCCGATCTGTCCGTGTGCCCCCCCCCCCCAAAAAAAAATGACTTGGGGGTGCCTCTCGTGCTTCCCAATCGGCGCGTACAAAGCCTCATAACGCCGCCGCTCCGCCTTGGCTGCCTCTATCTCCTCCGGTGGGCGACGGTATTCACCAGCCTGGTGCCATGGTCCAGCCCCGTCCAGGATCTCCTCCCATGTCCATGATTCCTTGTAGTCCACATAGTTCCTCTGCTGCTCCTTCCCCCGCTGCTTGGTCTGTTGGTGGAGGGGAAGTTCTGGAACGGTCGTCGTATGGAGTAGACCAAGGCGCAGCGGGTTGAGTGCTCATATTTACTTTTATTGAACACATAAAGAAAACAAGAAAACAAACGAACGACAAACAGTCTTGCAGGCTACACGCAGCAGTGCAAAAACAACTTCCCCACAAAACACAAGTGAAAAAAGGGCTACCTAAGTATGACTCCAAATCAGCAACAACGATGTACAGCTGTTCCTGATTGAGAGCCATACCAAGCCAACAAAGAAATACACAACATAGAAAATCATAGAAATACAAAACATAGAACAATACCCAAAAACCCCGGAACACATAAAACAAACACACCTCTTACATAAGGACATATCCCAACAAACCCCGAACCACATAAAACAAACACCCCCTGCCACGTCCTGACCAAACTACAATAACCAATAACCCCTTATACTGGCCAGGACGTGACTATTCTGTTGTTCCTGTTTTCTGCCATTTAATATCTTCTGACATGACTGTTCTGTTGTGTATTTATAATACAGAGATACAGACCATCACCTTCTATAGGAGGGGACGAATCCCTCTACAGTCGGCCTGGAGCGTAAGTTACCGACTGACTCTCTCTAACCTCTACAGTCAGCCTGGAGCGTTAGTTACCGACTGACTGTCTTTAACCTCTACAGTCAGCCTGGAGCGTTAGTTACCGACTGACTCTCTCTAACCTCTACAGTCAGCCTGGAGCGTTAGTTACCGACTGACTGTCTCTAACCTCTACAGTCAGCCTGGAGCGTTAGTTACCGACTGACTCTCTCTAACCTCTACAGTCAGCCTGGAGCGTTAGTTACCGACTGACTCTCTTTAACCTCTACAGTCAGCCTGGATCGTTAGTTACCGACTGACTCTCTTTAACCTCTACAGTCAGCCTGGAGCGTTAGTTACCGACTGACTCTCTTTAACCTCTACAGTCAGCCTGGAGCGTTAGTTACCGACTGACTCTCTTTAACCTCTACAGTCAGCCTGGAGCATTAGTTACCGACTGACTGTCTCTTTCCTCTACAGTCAGCCTGGAGCGTTAGTTACCGACTGACTCTCTTTAATCTCTACAGTCAGCCTGGAGCGTTAGTTACCGACTGACTCTCTTTAACCTCTACAGTCAGCCTGGAGCGTTAGTTACCGACTGACTCTCTTTAACCTCTACAGTCAGCCTGGAGCGTTAGTTACCGACTGACTCTCTTTAACCTCTACAGTCAGCCTGGAGCGTTAGTTACCGACTGACTCTCTTTAACCTCTACAGTCAGCCTGGAGCGTTAGTTACCGACTGACTCTCTTTAACCTCTACAGTCAGCCTGGAGCATTAGTTACCGACTGACTGTCTCTTTCCTCTACAGTCAGCCTGGAGCGTTAGTTACCGACTGACTCTCTTTAACCTCTACAGTCAGCCTGGAGCGTTAGTTACCGACTGACTGTCTTTAACCTCTACAGGCACCACTACCATACTGCTACCACTACTACACTGCTACCACTTGTCTACAGCTACCACTACTATACTGCTACCACTACTCTACTGCTACCACTACTATACTGCTACCACTACTACACTGCTACCACTACCATACTGCTACCACTACCACACTGCTACCACTACCACACTGCTACCACTACTATACTGCTACCACTACTATACTGCTACCACTACCATACTACTACCACTACCACACTACTACCTCTACCATACTACTACCACTACCATACTGCTACCACTTGTCTACTGCTACCACTACTATACTGCTACCACTACCATACTACTACCACTACTATATTGCTACCACTACTATATTGCTACCACTACCATAATGCTACCACTACGACAATGCTACCACCACCATACTGCTACCACTACTACAGTGCTACCACTTGTCTACAGCTACCACTGCCATACTGCTACCACTACCACACTGCTACCAAAACCATACTGATACCACTACTACACTGCTACCACTTGTCTACAGCTACCACTACCATACTGCTACCACTACCATACTGCTACCACTACTATACTGCTACCACTACTATACTGCTACCACTACCATACTGCTACCACTACCATACTGCTACCACTACCACACTGCTACCACTACCATACTGCTACCACTACCATACTGCTACCACTACCACTACTCTACTGCTACCACTACTACACTGCTACCACTTGTCTACTGCTACCACTACCATACTGCTACCACTACTATACTGCTACCACTACCATACTGCTACCACTACTATACTGCTACCACTACCATACTGCTACCACTACCACTACTCTACTGCTACCACTACTCTACTGCTACCACTACTCTACTGCTACCACTACCATACTGCTACCACTACTCTACTGCTACCACTACCATACTGCTACCACTACCATACTGCTACCACTACCATACTGCTACCACTACCATATTGCTACCACTACCACACTGCTACCACTACCATACTGCTACCACTACCATACTGCTACCACTACTCTACTGCTACCACTACCATACTGCTACCACTACTCTACTGGTACCACTACTCTACTGGTACCACTACTCTACTGCTACCACTACCATACTGCTACCACTACTCTACTGCTACCACTACTCTACTGGTACCACTACTCTACTGCTACCACTACCATACTGCTACCACTACCATACTGCTACCACTACTCTACTGGTACCACTACTCTACTGGTACCACTACCATACTGCTACCACTACCATACTGCTACCACTGCCATACTGCTACCACTACTCTACTGCTACTACTACTCTACTGCTACCACTACTCTACTGCTACCACTACTCTACTGCTACCACTACCATACTGCTACCACTACCATACTGCTACCACTACTCTACTGCTACCACTACTCTACTGCTACCACTACCATACTGGTACCACTACTCTACTGGTACCACTACCATACTGCTACCACTACCATACTGCTACCACTACCATACTGCTACCACTACCATACTGCTACCACTACTCTACTGCTACCACTACTCTACTGCTACCACTACCATACTGCTACCACTACTCTACTGGTACCACTACTCTACTGCTACCACTACCATACTGCTACCACTACCATACTGCTACCACTACTCTAATTCAATTCCATTGTATTCAATAGGCCTTTGTCCATGAAGGGTAGTGTGGTTGCGCTCAACACACATCAGTGTCCTCTTCTCAACAGTGACACTTTCCAGTGTTCTCTAGAGGCGCCCAGGTCTGTCAATCAGAAGCAGAGGGAGGGGCCTATGACCTACCTGAACAAGGGACAGTTCTACGCCGTGACGCTGCGCGAGATGGGCGGAGCCAACAAGGGCCGACGCAATCCATTCAGCAAAGTGCGGGTGAGTAGGCAGTGGGAAGAGGCAGGGAGTGTTGTGCAGGTGAGGGGGAGGAGCCAGAGTGTTGTGCAGGTGAGGGAGAGGGGGAGGAGCCAGAGTGTTGTGCAGGAGAGGGAGGAGCCAGAGTGCTGTGCAGGTGAGAGAGAGGGGGAGGGGCCAGAGTGTTGTGCAGGAGAGGGAGGAGCCAGAGTGCTGTGCAGGTGAGGGGGAGGAGCCAGAGTCTTGTGCAGGTGAGGGAGAGGGGGAGGAGCCAGAGTGTTGTGCAGGTGAGGGAGAGGGGGAGGAGCCAGAGTGTTGTGCAGGTGAGGGAGAGGGGGAGGAGCCAGAGTGTTGTGCAGGTGAGGGAGAGGGGGAGGAGCCAGAGTGTTGTGCAGGTGAGGGATAATGATGTCCTGTGTATTGAGCTGAACCCTAGCCTGGATAATGATGTCCTGGGTATTGAGCTGAACCCTAGCCTGGATAATGATGTCCTGGGTATTGAGCTGAACCCTAGCCTGGATAATGATGTACTGGGTATTGAGCTGAACTCTAGCCTGGATAATGATGTCCTGGGTATTGAGCTGAACCCTAGCCTGGATAATGATGTCCTGGGTATTGAGCTGAACCCTAGCCTGGATAATGATGTCCTGGGTATTGAGCTGAACCCTAGCCTGGATAATGATGTCCTGGGTATTGAGCTGAAGCCTAGCCTGGATAATGATGTACTGGGTATTGAGCTGAATGTACTGTATTCTCTCTAGAGTGTGGTGATGGTGACGTTCAGTGATGATAAGGACAGAGATGAGCAGCTGAAACACTGGAAGTACTGGCACTCCAGACAACACACCGCCAAACAGAGGGTCCTAGACATCGGTAAGAACAACTAACTGTAACTAACTAACCCTAACTAACGTACTGGTACTCCAGGCAACCCCCCGCCAAACAGAGGGTCCTAGACATCGGTAAGAACAACTAACTAACCCTAACTAACCCTAACTAACGTACTGGTACTCCAGACAACACCCTGCCAAACAGAGGGTCCTAGACATCGGTAAGAACAACTAACTGTAACTAACTAACCCTAACTAACCCTAACTAACCCTAACTAACCCTAACCAACATACTGGTACTCCAGGCAACACCCTGCCAAACAGAGGGTCCTAGACATTGGTAAGAACAACTAACTGTAACTAACTAACCCTAACTAACCCTAACTAACCCTAACTAACTAACGTACTGGTACTCCAGGAAACACCATGCCAAACAGAGGGTCCTAGACATCGGTAAGAACAACTAACTGTAACTAACTAACCCTAACTAACCCTAACTAACCCTAACTAACCCTAACCAACATACTGGTACTCCAGGCAACACCCTGCCAAACAGAGGGTCCTAGACATTGGTAAGAACAACTAACTGTAACTAACTAACCCTAACTAACCCTAACTAACCCTAACTAACCAACATACTGGTACTCCAGACAACACCCTGCCAAACAGAGGGTCCTAGACATCGGTAAGAACAACTAACTGTAGCTAACTAACACTAACTAACCCTAACTAACCCTAACTAACGTACTGGTACTCCAGGCAACACCCTGCCAAACAGAGGGTCCTAGACATCGGTAAGAACAACTAACTAACCCTAACTAACCCTAACTAACCCTAACTAACGTACTGGTACTCCAGGCAACACCCTGCCAAACAGAGGGTCCTAGACATCGGTAAGAACAACTAACTAACCCTAACTAACCCTAACTAACCCTAACTAACGTACTGGTACTCCAGGCAACACTCTGCCAAACAGAGGGTCCTAGACATCGGTAAACTCAACATGCCTTTTCCCACATTGACTTGATCAACCATGATATCAGTATCCTCCAGGAAAGCCACAGTGTCTTTTGAGCCAAAGCCCAGGTAAAGGAAAGACCGTTTCGATACCACTCCTCTCTCTTGTCTGTCTTTTCTCATGTTACTGATGCACACTACGACTCATAACCAGTCTACATTTCCATGGAGAAACCCTCCCAATTCCTAGACAGTAACAGATGGGGAATACAGCGGGGAGGGGGAAGAATCAGTGGGGGAAGAATCAGCCAGAGGTGTGGTCCACTGCCCCAGGTACCTAACATATTAGGAATGGAGACCCCCCCCCAGCAGGTGGTAGACCTGGGAGATGAGAGGAGGAGAGCCCTCACGTTACCGGTAGTGAAACCTGACACAGGGCGATGATTTGATTAACGGTCTGGCACGATTCCTCCTGAGGCCCGGTGGCGATGTCACTGCATCAGGGCTGTTAGCCTGAAACATGGGGGGTGGGTGGTGGGGGGGGGACTTGTCTCAACTTGTGGGAAGTAGTAAACTGTAGGTAAATAGACAGGGAATCTTTTATCTGTCACGTGGCCTTGTCCCAATACAACATCTTTATATCTCATCTTCCTGTAAAACTGTGTTGAACGCTGTGCTTTGTGGATGTGCCAACTAAATACTTAGAATCTGATTCGGGCTCAGAAGATGTTGCAAATACTGATCTTTTCTTTAAGTGAATTTAGTGTGCTAGGTGTAACCGATGGGGAAAGGGATAGGTGTAACCGATGGGGAAATGGATAGGTGTAACCGATGGGGAAATGGATAGGTGTAACCGATGTGAAATGGCTAGGTGTAACCGATGGGGAAATGGATAGGTGTAACCGATGGGGAAATGGATAGGTGTAACCGATGTGAAATGGCTAGGTGTAACCGATGGGGAAATGGCTAGGTGTAACCGATGGGGAAATGGATAGGTGTAACCGATGGGGAAATGGCTAGGTGTAACCGATGGGGAAATGGCTAGGTGTAACCGATGGGGAAATGGCTAGGTGTAACCGATGGGGAAATGGCTAGGTGTAACCGATGGGGAAATGGCTAGGTGTAACCGATGGGGAAATGGCTAGGTGTAACCGATGGGGAAATGGATAGGTGTAACCGATGGGGAGATGGATAGGTGTAACCGATGGGGAAATGGCTAGGTGTAACCGATGGGGAAATGGATAGGTGTAACCGATGTGAAATGGCTAGCTAGTTAGCGGCGGTGCGCACTAATAGCGTTTCAATCGGTGACGTCACTCGCTCTGAGACCTTGAAGTAGTTGTTCCCCTTTGCTCTGCAAGGGCTTTTGGGGCGCGGTGGGTAACGATGCTTCGTGGGGTGACAGTTGTCGATGTGTGCAGAGGGTCCTTGGTTCGACGAGCCCAGGTCGGGGCGAGGAGAGGGACGGAAGTAAACTGTTACACTCTCATCATCCGTACGCTAGCAGTGTTAAAAACATTTCCTACTGTGCTACCGCAGGGAATATTTTGAGTCTTAGAGGTGGACATACAGTGCGTGTGTGTGTGTGTGTGTGTGTGTGTGCGTGTGTGTGTCTGTGTGGTATTTTGAAATGCTCTTTTTAACATGCTCTGTGTAAATGAAACATCAAAGTTAGTGTTTTAGAGATACTGATGTCCTGTGACCGACCTCTCTGCATGCAGCCGACTACAAAGAGAGCTTCAACACCATCGGGAACGTTGAAGAGATTGCCTACAACGCCGTCTCCTTCACCTGGGACGTCAACGACGAGGCCAAGGTGAGGAGAAACAGGACCGTTGTATAAAAGTGCTACCAACAGAAGTGGCAACCCTCAGCACCGAACAGGAGACGGCGATGTGGAAAAGTTAACAAGTGAAAATATTTCTAGGGTCCTAAATCTTTGGAGGATGTTGGAATACAGTATGTGGTAAACAATGAGTTCCATCGTACCTGTGGTGCCATTATCTGCTTCCTGTTGGTCTGTCAGAAACAGGCCATTATCCACTCCCTGTTGGTCTGTCAGAAACAGGCCATTATCCCGCTCCCTGTTGGTCTGTCAGAAACAGGCCATTATCCCGCTCCCTGTTGGTCTGTCAGAAACAGGCCATTATCCACTCCCTGTTGGTCTGTCAGAAACAGGCCATTATCCACTCCCTGTTGGTCTGTCAGAAACAGGCCATTATCCACTCCCTGTTGGTCTGTCAGAAACAGGACATTATTTCGCTCCCTGTTGGTCTGTCAGAAACAGGCCATTATCCGCTCCCTGTTGGTCTGTCAGAAACAGGCCATTATCTGCTCCCTGTTGGTCTGTCAGAAACAGGCCATTATCCACTCCCTGTTAGTCTGTCAGAAACAGGCCATTATCCACTCCCTGTTAGTCTGTCAGAAACAGGCCATTATCCGCTCCCTGTTGGTCTGTCAGAAACAGGACATTATCCGCTCCCTGTTGGTCTGTCAGAAACAGGACATTATTTCGCTCCCTATTGGTCTGTCAGAAACAGGCCATTATCCGCTCCCTGTTGGTCTGAAACAGGCCATTATGCGCTCCCTGTTGGTCTGTCAGAAACAGGCCATTATCCGCACCCTGTTGGTCTGTCAGAAACAGGCCATTATCCGCTCCCTGTTGGTCTGTCAGAAACAGGCCATTATCCGCTTCCTGTTGGTCTGTCAGAAACAGGCCATTATCCCGCTCCCTGTTGGTCTGTCAGAAACAGGCCATTATCCGCTCCCTGTTGGTCTGTCAGAAACAGGCCATTATCCGCTCCCTGTTGGTCTGTCAGAAACAGGCCATTATCCCCACCCTGTTGGTCTGACAGAAACAGGCCATTATCCTCACCCTGTTGGTCTGTCAGAAAAAGCCCATTATCCGCTCCCTGTTGGTCTGTCAGAAACAGGCCATTATCCCCACCCTGTTGGTCTGACAGAAACAGGCCATTATCCTCACCCTGTTGGTCTGTCTGAAACAGGCCATTATCCCCACCCTGTTGGTCTGTCAGAAACAGGCCATTATCCCGCTCCCTGTTGGTCTGTCAGAAACAGGCCATTATCCCGCTCCCTGTTGGTCTGTCTGAAACAGGCCATTATCCCGCTCCCTGTTGGTCTATGAGAAACATATGATAGGACAGGGAGTCCTTTTCAAGGTTCCTCTAATCTCTGGGGAAAGGAACGGACAGCTCTGGGTAGTGTTATACAGTGGGGAGAACTCTGGGTAGTGTTATACAGTGGGGAGAACTCTGGGTAGTGTTATACAGTGGGGAGAACTCTGGGTAGTGTTATACAGTGGGGAGAACTCTGGGTAGTGTTATACAGTGGGGAGAACTCTGGGTAGTGTTATACAGTGGGGAGAACTCTGGGTAGTGATTAACAGAACTCTGGGTAGTGATTAACAGTGGGGAGAACTCTGGGTAGTGATTAACATAACTCTGGGTAGTGATTAACAGAACTCTGGGTAGTGATTAACATAACTCTGGGTAGTGATTAACAGAACTCTGGGTAGTGATTAACAGAACTCTGGGTAGTGATTAACAGAACTCTGGGTAGTGATTAACAGTGGGGAGAACTCTGGGTAGTGATTAACAGAACTCTGGGTAGTGATTAACAGTGGGGAGAACTCTGGGTAGTGATTAACAGAACTCTGGGTAGTGATTAACAGAACTCTGGGTAGTGATTAACATAACTCTGGGTAGTGATTAACATAACTCTGGGTAGTGATTAACAGAACTCTGGGTAGTGATTAACAGAACTCTGGGTAGTGATTAACAGAACTCTGGGTAGTGATTAACAGAACTCTGGGTAGTGATTAACAGAACTCTGGGTAGTGATTAACAGAACTCTGGGTAGTGATTAACAGAACTCTGGGTAGTGATTAACAGAACTCTGGGTAGTGATTAACAGAACTCTGGGTAGTGATTAACAGAACTCTGGGTAGTGATTAACAGTGGGGAGAACTCTGGGTAGTGATTAACAGAACTCTGGGTAGTGATTAACAGAACTCTGGGTAGTGATTAACATAACTCTGGGTAGTGATTAACAGAACTCTGGGTAGTGATTAACAGAACTCTGGGTAGTGATTAACAGAACTCTGGGTAGTGATTAACAGAACTCTGGGTAGTGATTAACAGAACTCTGGGTAGTGTTATACAGTGGGGAGAACTCTGGGGAGTGATTAACAGTAGGGAGAATTCTGGGTAGTGATTAACAGTGGGGAGAACTCTGGGTAGTGATTAACAGTGGGGAGAACTCTGGGTAGTGATTAACAGTGGGGAGAACTCTGGGTAGTGATTAACAGTGGGGAGAACTCTGGGTAGTGATTAACAGTGGGGAGAACTCTGGGTAGTGATTAACAGTGGGGAGAACTCTGGGTAGTGATTAACAGTGGGGAGAACTCTGGGTAGTGTTATACAGTGGGGAGAACTCTGGGTAGTGATTAACAGTGGGGAGAACTCTGGGTAGTGTTATACAGTGGGGAGAACTCTGGGTAGTGATTAACAGTGGGGAGAACTCTGGGTAGTGATTAACAGTGGGGAGAACTCTGGGTAGTGATTAACAGTGGGGAGAACTCTGGGTAGTGTTATACAGTGGGGAGAACTCTGGGTAGTGATTAACAGTGGGGAGAACTCTGGGTAGTGATTAACAGTGGGGAGAACTCTGGGTAGTGATTAACAGTGGGGAGAACTCTGGGTAGTGATTAACAGTGGGGAGAACTCTGGGGAGGGATACAACTCACCTACTGTTCGTGTGGAGGTATGTGCGTAAGTGGGGAGTGAGTTATACAATGAATGTCTTTGTATAATGGACTTCAGAACGTTCTCGTGAATAAACTGTACAGAACCTTTTTCAGAAAGCTGAGTCTTTGACTAATTATTATTAAACCCAGAGTCTTACAAACCTTGGGGATTAGTCGAAGCTTATCGATTTGTTAATTATTATCATTAGGATACAAAATTATTCTGACAACGTTGTTATCGCAGAAACAGACTTAAACCGTACGAATGCCCCGGACGTTTTCTTTATGATGTTTATTTTTATTATTTTCACGACAGTCTATTTTCATGACAGTGGGTTATACGGTAATGGTGCTTGCCCTATTTCATATAGATATAACCTGTACTCTCTCTCCTCTCGACCAGGTATTCATCACAGTGAACTGTCTGAGTACAGACTTCTCCTGCCAGAAAGGGGTGAAGGGCATGCCTCTGATGATCCAGATAGACACTTACAACTATAACCATCGCTGCAACACACCCACACACAGAGCCTTCTCTGAGATCAAGGTCTTCTGTGACAAGGCGAGTCTCTCTCTTTGACCTTTATTAACCCTAAACCTCTCCACGGAAGGCTCTCTAAAACTATTTGGTTTTAAATATACTGTATCAAAATTAAAAAGTGTGTGAATTGGCCAATAAAGTACTTTTAGGTGTCAGGGAAAATGTACGGAGTAAAAAGTACATTATTTTCTTTAAGAATGTAGTGAAGTAAAATTAAAAGTTGTCAAAAATATAAATAGTAAAGTACAGAAACCCCAAAAAACGACTTAAGTAAAAATACTTTAATGTACTACTTAAGTACTTTACATCACTGGAGGTGGGCTGGCCTGGGGGTGGGCTGGGGAGATGGGAGGTGGGCTGGGGAGATGGGAGGTGGGCTGGGGAGATGGGAGGTGGGCTGGACTGGGCTGGGGAGATGGGAGGTGGGCTGGACTGGGAAGATGGAAGGATGGCTGGACTGGGGAGATGGAAGGATGGCTGGACTGGGGAGATGGAAGTATGGCTAGACTGGGGAGATGGGAGGTGGGGTGGGCTGGGGAGATGGAAGGATGGCTGGACTGGGGAGATGGGAGGTGGGGTGGGCTGGGGAGATGGAAGGATGGCTGGACTGGGGAGATGGGAGGTGGGGTGGGCTGGGCTGGGGAGGTGGGCTGGACTGGGGGTGGGAGGTGGGCTGGACTGGTGTTAATCATCCCATCCATTCCATGTTTCCATCTCTCCTCCTAATCCCTGGTATTAATCATCCCATCCATTCCAGGTCTCCACCTCTCCTCCTAATCCCTGGTATTAATCATCCCATCCATTCCAGGTCTCCATCTCTCCTCCTAATCCCTGGTATTAATCATCCCATCCATTCCATCTCTCCTCCTAATCCCTGGTATTAATCATCCCATCCATTCCAGGTTTCCATCTCTCCTCCTAATCCCTGGTATTAATCATCCCATCCATTCCAGGTTTCCATCTCTCCTCCTAATCCCTGGTATTAATCATCCCATGCATTCCAGGTCTCCATCTCTCCTCTTAATCCCTGGTATTAATCATCCCATCCATTCCATCTCTCCTCCTAATCCCTGGTATTAATCATCCCATCCATTCCAGGTTTCCATCTCTCCTCCTAATCCCTGGTATTAATCATCCCATCCATTCCATCTCTCCTCCTAATCCCTGGTATTAATCATCCCATCCATTCCATGTTTCCATCTCTCCTCCTAATCCCTGGTATTAATCATCCCATCCATTCCAGGTTTCCATCTCTCCTCCTAATCCCTGGTATTAATCATCCCGTCCATTCCAGGTTTCCATCTCTCCTCCTAATCCCTGGTATTAAACATCCCATCCATTCCAGGTTTCCATCTCTCCTCCTAATCCCTGGTATTAATCATCCCGTCCATTCCAGGTTTCCATCTCTCCTCCTAATCCCTGGTATTAATCATCCCGTCCATTCCAGGTTTCCATCTCTCCTCCTAATCCCTGGTATTAATCATCCCGTCCATTCCACAGGGAGCAGAAAGGAAAATCCGTGGCGAGGAGAGGAAGCAGATCCGGATGAAGCCCAAAGGTCAGATAAGTAGTTTCCATGGAGATAATGGTAAAGAACATACCGGTTGCTATTAACGTCCTGAAGTTCTCCTGCGGTAACGAGAGTACCTGTCTGGATTCAACAGGAAGCTATGATTAGGGGTTCAGTGCCACGTCCTGACCAGTATAAGGGGTTATTTGTTATTGTAGTTTGGTCAGGACGTGGCAGAGGGTATTTGTTTAGAGTGTTTCGGGGTTTGTTGGGCTATGTTCTTATGTAAGAGGGGTGTTTGTTTAGAGTGTTTCGGGGTTTGTCTGGCTATGTTCTTGTTAGTTTATTTCTATGTTAGTTCTAGTATGTCTATTTCTATGTGGCGTTTTATTGGGTTGACCTTCAATTGGAAGCAGCTGCTCCTCGTTGCTTCTAATTGAAGGTCCTATTTAAGAGGAGTGTTTTTTCTATGGGATTTTGTGGGTAGTTATTCCTTGTTTAGTGTTTGTTGCAACTGACAGGACTGTTTCGTTTCGTTCACGTATTTAGTTGTTTCTCCTTCATCAAAAATAAAAAAAAAGATATACATATTCCCGCTGCGTTTTGGTCTAATCCCTATGACAACCGGGACATTCAGACTGGTGCGGCAGGGAAGGTGGATGATGGTTGCATGGATCTGAATCAACTGGACGTCAGACTTCAGTTTATGATTTTTTTCCCTACTCACCTGTGTACCTGTGTAACTAACGATCGTCTGACAGAGGGGACCAAGATGCAGCGTGGTTAGTGCTCATCATTAAATGTATTTACTGAGAACGCTTTAGACGCGATAACAAAACGACCAACAGTTCTGTCAGGTGCAAAACACTAAACAGAAATAACTACCCACAAAGGAAAACAGGCTGCCTAAGTATGGCTCCCAATCAGCGACAACGATGTACAGCTGTCCCTGATTGAGAGCCATACCAGGCCAAAACAAAGAAATACGAAAAACATAGAAAAAAAGGACATAGAATGCCCACCCAAATCACACCCTGACCAAACCTAAATAGAGACATAAAAAAGGCTCTCTCAGGTCAGGGCGTGTCAACCTACGTACCTGCGTACCTGTGACAGTAGGTGTGCAGATGTTTTTTGTTGTTGTTCTATGTAGACTAACCGCGAGTAACCTTACATGTTGTTTCTCTCCCGTGTTCCAGGGACGGATGGGAGCCTGGCAGCGTTGGACAGGAAGTCAGATACAATGTTTTTCAAGTCCCTCTCTGACCTGGACACTCAGCCTGTCCTGTTCATCCCAGACGTCAACTTCGGGCACCTGCAGAGGACTGGACAGGTGAGAGACACTTTTGGAGACAACGGTTAAACCAGCCACCGTGACACACAGACAAATGCATGAGTGAGCCAATAATGACCAGAAGGATCCAGAATATCTCTATCATTTGGTAATGAAAGTGTTTATCTTAGATACAATCTTACAGCGTGATTCATCTGTCTGTCTGTGTTGTCCACCCTGAGGTCTTTGCCTTGTGATTTATCTTTCGTCTGTGTTGTCCACCCCGAGGTCTTTGCCTTGTGATTTATCTGTCTGTCTGTGTTGTCCACCCCGAGGTCTTTGCCTTGTGATTCATCTGTCTGTCTGTGTTGTCCGTCCCTAGGTCTTTGCCTTGTGATTCATCTGTCTGTCTGTGTTGTCCACCCCGAGGTCTTTGCCTTGTGATTCATCTGTCTGTCTGTGTTGTCCACCCTGAGGTCTTTGCCTTGTGATTCATCTGTCTGTGTTGTCCACCCCGAGGTCTTTGCCTTGTGATTCATCTGTCTGTCTGTGTTGTCCACCCTGAGGTCTTTGCCTTGTGATTCATCTGTCTGTGTTGTCCACCCCTAGGACTTTGCCTTCAACACAGAGGAGATGGAGAGGGAAGGGTAAGTGAAGCTGTATAGTTCTAATAGAGAGGGAAGGGGAAGTGTAGCTGTATAGTTCTAATAGAGAGGGAAGGGTAAGTGTAGCTGTATAGTTCTAATAGAGAGGGAAGGGGGAGTGTAGCTGTATAGATGGAGAGGGAAGGGGAAGTGTAGCTGTATAGATGGAGAGGGAAGGGGAAGTGTAGCTGTATAGTTCTAATAGAGAGGGAAGGGTAAGTGTAGCTGTATAGTTCTAATAGAGAGGGAAGGGTAAGTGTAGCTGTATAGATGAGAGGGAAGGGGAAGTGTAGCTGTATAGATGGAGAGGGAAGGGTAAGTGAAGCTGTATAGATGGAGAGGGAAGGGGAAGTGTAGCTGTATAGTTCTAATAGAGAGGGAAGGGTAAGTGTAGCTGTATAGATGGAGAGGGAAGGGTAAGTGAAGCTGTATAGATGGAGAGGGAAGGGTAAGTGTAGCTGTATAGATGGAGAGGGAAGGGTAAGTGTAGCTGTATAGATGAGAGGGAAGGGTAAGTGAAGCTGTATAGATGGAGAGGGAAGGGTAAGTGTAGCTGTATAGATGGAGAGGGAAGGGGAAGTGTAGCTGTATAGATGGAGAGGGAAGGGTAAGTGTAGCTGTATAGATGGAGAGGGAAGGGTAAGTGTAGCTGTATAGATGGAGAGGGAAGGGTAAGTGTAGCTGTATAGATGAGAGGGAAGGGTAAGTGTAGCTGTATAGATGGAGAGGGAAGGGTAAGTGTAGCTGTATAGATGGAGAGGGAAGGGTAAGTGTAGCTGTATAGATGGAGAGGGAAGGGTAAGTGTAGCTGTATAGATGAGAGGGAAGGGTAAGTGTAGCTGTATAGATGGAGAGGGAAGGGTAAGTGTAGCTGTATAGTTCTAATAGAGAGGGAAGGGTAAGTGTAGCTGTATAGATGGAGAGGGAAGGGTAAGTGTAGCTGTATAGATGGAGAGGGAAGGGTAAGTGTAGCTGTATAGATGGAGAGGGAAGGGTAAGTGTAGCTGTATAGATGGAGAGGGAAGGGTAAGTGTAGCTGTATAGATGGAGAGGGAAGGGTAAGTGTAGCTGTATAGATGGAGAGGGAAGGGTAAGTGTAGCTGTATAGTTTTAATAGAGAGGGAAGGGTAAGTGTAGCTGTATAGATGGAGAGGGAAGGGGAAGTGTAGCTGTATAGATGGAGAGGGAAGGGTAAGTGAAGCTGTATAGTTCTAATAGAGAGGGAAGGGTAAGTGTAGCTGTATAGATGGAGAGGGAAGGGGAAGTGTAGCTGTATAGATGAGAGGGAAGGGGAAGTGTAGCTGTATAGATGAGAGGGAAGGGTAAGTTTAGCTGTATAGTTCTAATAGAGAGGGAAGGGTAAGTGAAGCTGTATAGTTCTAATAGAGAGGGAAGGGGAAGTGTAGCTGTATAGATGGAGAGGGAAGGGTAAGTGTAGCTGTATAGATGGAGAGGGAAGGGTAAGTGTAGCTGTATAGATGGAGAGGGAAGGGTAAGTGTAGCTGTATAGATGGAGAGGGAAGGGTAAGTGTAGCTGTATAGTTCTAATAGAGAGGGAAGGGTAAGTGTAGCTGTATAGATGGAGAGGGAAGGGGAAGTGTAGCTGAATAGATGAGAGGGAAGGGTAAGTGTAGCTGTATAGATGGAGAGGGAAGGGTAAGTGTAGCTGTATAGTTCTAATAGAGAGGGAAGGGTAAGTGTAGCTGTATAGATGGAGAGGGAAGGGTAAGTGTAGCTGTATAGATGAGAGGGAAGGGTAAGTGTAGCTGTATAGATGGAGAGGGAAGGGTAAGTGTAGCTGTATAGATGGAGAGGGAAGGGTAAGTTTAGCTGTATAGTTCTAATAGAGAGAGAAGGGTAAGTGAAGCTGTATAGTTCTAATAGAGAGGGAAGGGTAAGTGTAGCTGTATAGATGGAGAGGGAAGGGTAAGTGTAGCTGTATAGATGAGAGGGAAGGGTAAGTGTAGCTGTATAGATGGAGAGGGAAGGGTAAGTGTAGCTGTATAGTTCTAATAGAGAGGGAAGGGTAAGTGTAGCTGTATAGATGGAGAGGGAAGGGTAAGTGTAGCTGTATAGATGGAGAGGGAAGGGTAAGTTTAGCTGTATAGTTCTAATAGAGAGGGAAGGGTAAGTGAAGCTGTATAGTTCTAATAGAGAGGGAAGGGTAAGTGAAGCTGTATAGTTCTAATAGAGAGGGAAGGGTAAGTGTAGCTGTATAGTTCTAATAGAGAGGGAAGGGTAAGTGTAGCTGTATAGATGGAGAGGGAAGGGTAAGTGTAGCTGTATAGATGGAGAGGGAAGGGTAAGTGTAGCTGTATAGATGGAGAGGGAAGGGTAAGTGTAGCTGTATAGATGGAGAGGGAAGGGTAAGTGAAGCTGTATAGATGGAGAGGGAAGGGTAAGTGTAGCTGTATAGATGGAGAGGGAAGGGTAAGTGTAGCTGTATAGATGAGAGGGAAGGGGAAGTGTAGCTGTATAGATGGAGAGGGAAGGGGAAGTGTAGCTCCAGAATACCACAGTCTACTGCAGTAACTGCGTCCAGAATACCACAGTCTACTGCAGTTACTGCATCCAGAATACCACAGTCTACTGCAGTTACTGCATCCAGAATACCACAGTCTACTGCAGTTACTGCGTCCAGAATACCACAGTCGACTGCAGTTACTGCATCCAGAATACCACAGTCTACTGCAATTACTGCGTCCAGAATACCACAGTCGACTGCAGTTACTGCATCCAGAATACCACAGTCTACTGCAGTTACTGCGTCCAGAATACCACTATCTACTGCAATTACTGCGTCCAGAATACCACAGTCGACTGCAGTTACTGCATCCAGAATACCACAGTCGACTGCAGTTACTGCATCCAGAATACCACTATCTACTGCAATTACTGCGTCCAGAATACCACAGTCGACTGCAGTTACTGCATCCAGAATACCACAGTCTACTGCAGTTACTGCCTCCAGAATACGACTATCTACTGCAATTACTGCGTCCAGAATACCACAGTCGACTGCAGTTACTGCATCCAGAATACCACAGTCTACTGCAGTTACTGCGTCCAGAATACCACGGTCTACTGCAGTAACTGCGTCCAGAATACCACTATCTACTGCAGTTACTGCGTCCAGAATACCACAGTCTACTGCAGTTACTGCATCCAGAATACCACAGTCTACTGCAGTTACTGCCTCCAGAATACCACAGTCGACTGCAGTTACTGCGTCCAGAATACCACAGTCTACTGCAATTACTGCATCCAGAATACCACAGTCTACTGCAGTTACTGCGTCCAGAATACCACAGTCTACTGCAGTAACTGCGTCCAGAATACCACTATCTACTGCAGTTACTGCGTCCAGAATACCACAGTCTACTGCAGTTACTGCATCCAGAATACCACAGTCTACTGCAGTTACTGCCTCCAGAATACCACAGTCGACTGCAGTTACTGCGTCCAGAATACCACAGTTTTACTGCAGTTACTGCGTCCAGAATACCACAGACTACTGCAGCTACTGCATCCAGAATACCACGGTCTACTACAGTTACTGCGTCCAGAATACCACAGTCTACTGCAGTTACTACGTGCAGAATACCACAGTCTACTGCAGTAACTGCGTACAGAATACCACAGTCTACTGCAGTTACTGCATCCAGAATACCACAGTCTACTGCAGTTACTGCGTCCAGAATACCACAGTCTACTGCAGTTACTGCATCCAGAATACCACAGTCTACTGCAGTTACTGCGTCCAGAATACCACAGTCTACTGCAGTTACTGCGTCCAGAATACCACAGTCTACTGCAGTTACTGCGTCCAGAATACCACAGTCTACTGCAGTTACTGCGTCCAGAATACCACAGTATTACACCATACAGTAAGACTGGCTACTCTACTGTAATACACCATACAGTAAGACTGGCTACTCTACTGTAATACACCATACAGTAAGACTGGCTACTCTACTATAATACACCATACAGTAAGACTGGCTACTCTACTGTAATACACCATACAGTAAGACTGGCTACTCTACTATAATACACCATACAGTAAGACTGGCTACTCTACTATAATACACCATACAGTAAGACTGGCTACTCTACTGTAATACACCATACAGTAAGACTGGCTACTCTATAATACACCATACAGTAAGGCTGGCTACTCTACTGTAATACACCATACAGTAAGGCTGGCTACTCTACCATAATACACCATACAGTAAGACTGACTACTCTACTATAATACACCATACAGTACGACTGGCTACTCTACTATAATACACCATACAGTACGACTGGCTACTCTACTGTAATACACCATACAGTAAGGCTGGCTACTCTACTATAATACACCATACAGTAAGACTGACTACTCTACTATAATACACCATACAGTAAGGCTGGCTACTCTACTATAATACACCATACAGTAAGACTGACTACTCTACTGTAATACACCATACAGTAAGGCTGGCTACTCTACTGTAATACACCATACAGTAAGGCTGGCTACTCTACTATAATACACCTGGCTACTCTACTATAATACACCATACAGTAAGACAGGCTACTCTACTATAATACACCATACAGTAAGGCTGGCTACTCTACTGTAATACACCATACAGTAAGGCTGGCTACTCTACTATAATACACCTGGCTACTCTACTATAATACACCATACAGTAAGACAGGCTACTCTACTATAATACACCATACAGTAAGACTGACTACTCTACTGTAATACACCATACAGTAAGGCTGGCTACTCTACTATAATACACAATACAGTAAGGCTGGCTACTCTACTATAATACACCATACAGTAAGACTGGCTACTCTACTATAATACACCATACAGTAAGGCTGGCTACTCTACTGTAATACACCATACAGTAAGGCTGGCTGCTCTACTATAATACACCATACAGTAAGACTGGTTACTCTACTGTAATACACCATACAGTAAGGCTGGCTACTCTACTATAATACACCATACAGTAAGGCTGGCTACTCTACTGTAATACACCATACAGTAAGGCTGGCTGCTCTACTATAATACACCATACAGTAAGACTGGTTACTCTACTGTAATACACCATACAGTAAGGCTGGCTACTCTACTATAATACACCATACAGTAAGACTGGCTACTCTACTATAATACACCATACAGTAAGGCTGGCTACTCTACTGTAATACACCATACAGTAAGACTGGCTACTCTACTGTAATACACCGTACAGTAAGGCTGGCTACTCTACTATAATACACCATACAGTAAGGCTGGCTACTCTACTATAATACACCATACAGTAAGCAGGCTACTCTACTGTAATACACCATACAGTAAGACTGACTACTCTACTATAATACACTATACAGTAAGACTGGCTACTCTACTATAATACACCATACAGTAAGACTTGCTACTCTACTGTAATACACCATACAGTAAGACTGGCTACTCTACTATACCATACAGTAAGGCTGGCTACTCTACTATAATACACCATACAGTAAGCAGGCTACTCTACTATAATACACCATACAGTAAGACTGACTACTCTACTATAATACACCATACAGTAAGGCTGGCTACTCTACTATAATACACCATACAGTAAGGCTGGCTACTCTACTATAATACACCTGGCTACTCTACTATAATACACCATACAGTAAGACAGGCTACTCTACTATAATACACCATACAGTAAGGCTGGCTACTCTACTGTAATACACCATACAGTAAGACTGGCTACTCTACTATAATACACCATACAGTAAGACTGGCTACTCTACTGTAATACACCATACAGTAAGACTGGCTACTCTACTATAATACACCATACAGTAAGGCTGGCTACTCTACTATAATATACCATTCAGTAAGACTGGCTACTCTACTATAATACACCATACAGTAAGGCTGGCTACTCTACTGTAATACACCATACAGTATGACTGGCTACTTTACTGTAATACACCATACAGTAAGACTGGCTACTCTACTGTAATACACCATACAGTAAGGCTGGCTGCTCTACTATAATACACCATACAGTAAGACTGGCTACTCTACTGTAATACACCATACAGTAAGGCTGGCTACTCTACTATAATACACCATACAGTAAGACTGGCTACTCTACTGTAATACACCATACAGTAAGACTGGCTACTCTACTATAATACACCATACAGTAAGACTGGCTACTCTACTGTAATACACCGTACAGTAAGGCTGGCTACTCTACTATAATAAATCATACAGTTAGGCTGGCTACTCTACTATAATACACCATACAGTAAGCAGGCTACTCTACTATAATAAACCATACAGTAAGACTGGCTACTCTACTGTAATACACCATACAGTAAGACTGGCTACTCTACTATAATACACCATACAGTAAGGCTGGCTACTCTACTATAATACACCATACAGTAAGACTGGCTACTCTACTGTAATACACCTGGCTACTCTACTGTAATACACCTGGCTACTCTACTATACCATACAGTAAGACTGGCTACTCTACTGTAATACACCATACAGTAAGACTGGCTACTCTACTATAATACACCATACAGTACCACTGACTACTCTACTATAATACACCATACAGTAAGGCTGGCTACTCTACTATAATACACCATACAGTAAGGCTGGCTACTCTACTATAATACACCTGGCTACTCTACTATAATACACCATACAGTAAGACTGGCTACTCTACTATAATACACCATACAGTAAGACTGGCTACTCTACTATAATACACCATACAGTAAGGCAGGCTACTCTACTGTAATACACCATACAGTAAGGCAGGCTACTCTACTATAATACTCCATACAGTAAGACTGGCTACTCTACTATAATACACCATACAGTAAGGCTGGCTACTCTACTATAATACACCATACAGTAAGACTGGCTACTCTACTGTAATACACCATACAGTAAGGCTGGCTACTCTACTATAATACACCATACAGTAAGACTGGCTACTCTACTATAATACACCATACAGTAAGGCTGGCTACTCTACTATAATACACCATACAGTAAGACTGGCTACTCTACTATAATACACCATACAGTAAGACTGGCTACTCTACTATAATACACCATACAGTAAGGCTGGCTACTCTACTATAATACACCATACAGTAAGGCTGGCTACTCTACTGTAATACACCATACAGTAAGACTGGCTACTCTACTATACCATACAGTAAGGCTGGCTACTCTACTATAATACACCATACAGTAAGACTGGCTACTCTACTGTAATAGACCATACAGTAAGGCTGGCTACTCTACTATAATACACCATACAGTAAGGCTGGCTACTCTACTGTAATACACCATACAGTAAGGCAGGCTACTCTACTGTAATACACCATACAGTAAGGCTGGCTACTCTACTATAATACACCATACAGTAAGACTGGCTACTCTACTGTAATACACCATACAGTAAGGCAGGCTACTCTACTATAATACACCATACAGTAAGGCTGGCTACTCTACTATAATACACCATACAGTAAGACTGGCTACTCTACTGTAATACACCATACAGTAAAACTGGCTACTCTACTATAATACACCATACAGTAAGACTGGCTACTCTACTATAATACACCTGGCTACTCTACTATAATACGCCATACAGTAAGACAGGCTACTCTACTATAATACACCATACAGTAAGGCTGGCTACTCTACTGTAATACACCATACAGTAAGACTGGCTACTCTACTGTAATACACCATACAGTAAGACTGGCTACTCTACTATAATACACCATACAGTAAGGCTGGCTACTCTACTATAATACACCATACAGTAAGACTGGCTACTCTACTATAATACACCATACAGTAAGACTGGCTACTCTACTATAATACACCATACAGTAAGGCTGGCTACTCTACTATAATACACCATACAGTAAGGCTGGCTACTCTACTATAATACACCATACAGTAAGACTGGCTACTCTACTGTAATACACCTGGCTACTCTACTGTAATACACCTGGCTACTCTACTATACCATACAGTAAGACTGGCTACTCTACTGTAATACACCATACAGTAAGACTGGCTACTCTACTATAATACACCATACAGTACCACTGACTACTCTACTATAATACACCATACAGTAAGGCTGGCTACTCTACTATAATACACCATACAGTAAGGCTGGCTACTCTACTATAATACACCTGGCTACTCTACTATAATACACCATACAGTAAGACTGGCTACTCTACTATAATACACCATACAGTAAGACTGGCTACTCTACTATAATACACCATACAGTAAGGCAGGCTACTCTACTGTAATACACCATACAGTAAGGCAGGCTACTCTACTATAATACACCATACAGTAAGACTGGCTACTCTACTATAATACACCATACAGTAAGGCTGGCTACTCTACTATAATACACCATACAGTAAGACTGGCTACTCTACTGTAATACACCATACAGTAAGGCTGGCTACTCTACTATAATACACCATACAGTAAGACTGGCTACTCTACTATAATACACCATACAGTAAGGCTGGCTACTCTACTATAATACACCATACAGTAAGACTGGCTACTCTACTATAATACACCATACAGTAAGACTGGCTACTCTACTATAATACACCATACAGTAAGGCTGGCTACTCTACTATAATACACCATACAGTAAGGCTGGCTACTCTACTGTAATACACCATACAGTAAGACTGGCTACTCTACTATACCATACAGTAAGGCTGGCTACTCTACTATAATACACCATACAGTAAGACTGGCTACTCTACTGTAATACACCATACAGTAAGGCTGGCTACTCTACTATAATACACCATACAGTAAGGCTGGCTACTCTACTGTAATACACCATACAGTAAGGCTGGCTACTCTACTATAATACACCATACAGTAAGACTGGCTACTCTACTGTAATACACCATACAGTAAGGCAGGCTACTCTACTATAATACACCATACAGTAAGGCTGGCTACTCTACTATAATACACCATACAGTAAGACTGGCTACTCTACTGTATTACACCATACAGTAAAACTGGCTACTCTACTATAATACACCATACAGTAAGACTGGCTACTCTACTATAATACACCTGGCTACTCTACTATAATACGCCATACAGTAAGACAGGCTACTCTACTATAATACACCATACAGTAAGGCTGGCTACTCTACTGTAATACACCATACAGTAAGACTGGCTACTCCACTGTAATACACCATACAGTAAGACTGGCTACTCTACTATAATACACCATACAGTAAGGCTGGCTACTCTACTATAATACACCATACAGTAAGACTGGCTACTCTACTATAATACACCATACAGTAAGACTGGCTACTCTACTATAATACACCATACAGTATGACTGGCTACTCTACTATAATACACCATACAGTAAGGCTGGCTACTCTACTATAATACACCATACAGTAAGGCTGGCTACTCTACTGTAATACACCATACAGTAAGACTGGCTACTCTATAATACACCATACAGTAAGACTGGCTACTCTACTATAATACACCATACAGTAAGGCTGGCTACTCTACTATAATACACTATACAGTAAGACTGGCTACTCTACTATAATACACCATACAGTAAGACTGGCTACTCTATAATACACCATACAGTAAGACTGGCTACTCTACTATAATACACCATACAGTAAGACTGGCTACTCTACTATAATACACCATACAGTAAGGCTGGCTACTCTACTGTAATACACCATACAGTAAGACTGGCTACTCTACTATAATACACCATACAGTAAGGCTAGCTACTCTATAATACACCATACAGTAAGACTGGCTACTCTATAATACACCATACAGTAAGACTGGCTACTCTACTGTAATACACCATACAGTAAGGCTGGCTACTCTACTATACCATACAGTAAGACTGGCTACTCTACTATAATACACCATACAGTGAGACTGGCTACTCTACTGTAATACACCATACAGTAAGGCTGGCTACTCTACTATAATACACCATACAGTAAGACTGGCTACTCTACTGTAATACACCATACAGTAAGGCTGGCTACTCTACTATAATACACCATACAGTAAGGCTGGCTACTCTACTATAATACACCATACAGTAAGACTGGCTACTCTACTATAATACACCATACAGTAAGCAGGCTACTCTACTATAATAAACCATACAGTAAGACTGGCTACTCTACTGTAATACACCATACAGTAAGACTGGCTACTCTACTATAATACACCATACAGTAAGGCTGGCTACTCTACTATAATACACCATACAGTAAGACTGGCTACTCTACTGTAATACACCTGGCTACTCTACTGTAATACACCTGGCTACTCTACTATACCATACAGTAAGACTGGCTACTCTACTGTAATACACCATACAGTAAGACTGGCTACTCTACTATAATACACCATACAGTACCACTGACTACTCTACTATAATACACCATACAGTAAGGCTGGCTACTCTACTATAATACACCATACAGTAAGGCTGGCTACTCTACTATAATACACCTGGCTACTCTACTATAATACACCATACAGTAAGACTGGCTACTCTACTATAATACACCATACAGTAAGACTGGCTACTCTACTATAATACACCATACAGTAAGGCAGGCTACTCTACTGTAATACACCATACAGTAAGGCAGGCTACTCTACTATAATACTCCATACAGTAAGACTGGCTACTCTACTATAATACACCATACAGTAAGGCTGGCTACTCTACTATAATACACCATACAGTAAGACTGGCTACTCTACTGTAATACACCATACAGTAAGGCTGGCTACTCTACTATAATACACCATACAGTAAGACTGGCTACTCTACTATAATACACCATACAGTAAGGCTGGCTACTCTACTATAATACACCATACAGTAAGACTGGCTACTCTACTATAATACACCATACAGTAAGACTGGCTACTCTACTATAATACACCATACAGTAAGGCTGGCTACTCTACTATAATACACCATACAGTAAGGCTGGCTACTCTACTGTAATACACCATACAGTAAGACTGGCTACTCTACTATACCATACAGTAAGGCTGGCTACTCTACTATAATACACCATACAGTAAGACTGGCTACTCTACTGTAATACACCATACAGTAAGGCTGGCTACTCTACTATAATACACCATACAGTAAGGCTGGCTACTCTACTGTAATACACCATACAGTAAGGCAGGCTACTCTACTGTAATACACCATACAGTAAGGCTGGCTACTCTACTATAATACACCATACAGTAAGACTGGCTACTCTACTGTAATACACCATACAGTAAGGCAGGCTACTCTACTATAATACACCATACAGTAAGGCTGGCTACTCTACTATAATACACCATACAGTAAGACTGGCTACTCTACTGTAATACACCATACAGTAAAACTGGCTACTCTACTATAATACACCATACAGTAAGACTGGCTACTCTACTATAATACACCTGGCTACTCTACTATAATACGCCATACAGTAAGACAGGCTACTCTACTATAATACACCATACAGTAAGGCTGGCTACTCTACTGTAATACACCATACAGTAAGACTGGCTACTCTACTGTAATACACCATACAGTAAGACTGGCTACTCTACTATAATACACCATACAGTAAGGCTGGCTACTCTACTATAATACACCATACAGTAAGACTGGCTACTCTACTATAATACACCATACAGTAAGACTGGCTACTCTACTATAATACACCATACAGTAAGGCTGGCTACTCTACTATAATACACCATACAGTAAGGCTGGCTACTCTACTATAATACACCATACAGTAAGACTGGCTACTCTACTGTAATACACCTGGCTACTCTACTGTAATACACCTGGCTACTCTACTATACCATACAGTAAGACTGGCTACTCTACTGTAATACACCATACAGTAAGACTGGCTACTCTACTATAATACACCATACATTACCACTGACTACTCTACTATAATACACCATACAGTAAGGCTGGCTACTCTACTATAATACACCATACAGTAAGGCTGGCTACTCTACTATAATACACCTGGCTACTCTACTATAATACACCATACAGTAAGACTGGCTACTCTACTATAATACACCATACAGTAAGACTGGCTACTCTACTATAATACACCATACAGTAAGGCAGGCTACTCTACTGTAATACACCATACAGTAAGGCAGGCTACTCTACTATAATACACCATACAGTAAGACTGGCTACTCTACTATAATACACCATACAGTAAGGCTGGCTACTCTACTATAATACACCATACAGTAAGACTGGCTACTCTACTGTAATACACCATACAGTAAGGCTGGCTACTCTACTATAATACACCATACAGTAAGACTGGCTACTCTACTATAATACACCATACAGTAAGGCTGGCTACTCTACTATAATACACCATACAGTAAGACTGGCTACTCTACTATAATACACCATACAGTAAGACTGGCTACTCTACTATAATACACCATACAGTAAGGCTGGCTACTCTACTATAATACACCATACAGTAAGGCTGGCTACTCTACTGTAATACACCATACAGTAAGACTGGCTACTCTACTATACCATACAGTAAGGCTGGCTACTCTACTATAATACACCATACAGTAAGACTGGCTACTCTACTGTAATACACCATACAGTAAGGCTGGCTACTCTACTACAATACACCATACAGTAAGGCTGGCTACTCTACTGTAATACACCATACAGTAAGGCAGGCTACTCTACTGTAATACACCATACAGTAAGGCTGGCTACTCTACTATAATACACCATACAGTAAGACTGGCTACTCTACTGTAATACACCATACAGTAAGGCAGGCTACTCTACTATAATACACCATACAGTAAGGCTGGCTACTCTACTATAATACACCATACAGTAAGACTGGCTACTCTACTGTATTACACCATACAGTAAAACTGGCTACTCTACTATAATACACCATACAGTAAGACTGGCTACTCTACTATAATACACCTGGCTACTCTACTATAATACGCCATACAGTAAGACAGGCTACTCTACTATAATACACCATACAGTAAGGCTGGCTACTCTACTGTAATACACCATACAGTAAGACTGGCTACTCTACTGTAATACACCATACAGTAAGACTGGCTACTCTACTATAATACACCATACAGTAAGGCTGGCTACTCTACTATAATACACCATACAGTAAGACTGGCTACTCTACTATAATACACCATACAGTAAGACTGGCTACTCTACTATAATACACCATACAGTATGACTGGCTACTCTACTATAATACACCATACAGTAAGGCTGGCTACTCTACTATAATACACCATACAGTAAGGCTGGCTACTCTACTGTAATACACCATACAGTAAGACTGGCTACTCTATAATACACCATACAGTAAGACTGGCTACTCTACTATAATACACCATACAGTAAGGCTGGCTACTCTACTATAATACACTATACAGTAAGACTGGCTACTCTACTATAATACACCATACAGTAAGGCTGGCTACTCTACTATAATACACCATACAGTAAGACTGGCTACTCTATAATACACCATACAGTAAGACTGGCTACTCTACTATAATACACCATACAGTAAGACTGGCTACTCTACTATAATACACCATACAGTAAGGCTGGCTACTCTACTGTAATACACCATACAGTAAGACTGGCTACTCTACTATAATACACCATACAGTAAGGCTAGCTACTCTATAATACACCATACAGTAAGACTGGCTACTCTATAATACACCATACAGTAAGACTGGCTACTCTACTGTAATACACCATACAGTAAGGCTGGCTACTCTACTATACCATACAGTAAGACTGGCTACTCTACTATAATACACCATACAGTGAGACTGGCTACTCTACTGTAATACACCATACAGTAAGGCTGGCTACTCTACTATAATACACCATACAGTAAGACTGGCTACTCTCCTGTAATACACCATACAGTAAGGCTGGCTACTCTACTATAATACACCATACAGTAAGGCTGGCTACTCTACTATAATACACCATACAGTAAGACTGGCTACTCTACTATAATACACCATACAGTAAGGCTGGCTACTCTACTGTAATACACCATACAGTAAGACTGGCTACTCTACTATAATACACCATACAGTAAGACTGACTACTCTACTGTAATACACCATACAGTAAGGCTGGCTACTCTACTATAATACACCATACAGTAAGGCTGGCTACTCTACTATAATACACCATACAGTAAGACTGGCTACTCTACTGTAATACACCATACAGTAAGACTGGCTACTCTACTATAATACACCATATAGTAAGACTGACTACTCTACTGTAATACACCATACAGTAAGACTGACTACTCTACTATAATACACCATACAGTAAGACTGGCTACTCTACTGTAATACACCATACAGTAAGACTGGCTACTCTACTATAATACACCATACAGTAAGGCTGGCTACTCTACTGTAATACACCATACAGTAAGACTGGCTACTCTACTATAATACACCATACAGTAAGGCTAGCTACTCTATAATACACCATACAGTAAGACTGACTACTCTACTATAATACACCATACAGTAAGGCTAGCTACTCTACTATAATACACCATACAGTAAGGCTGGCTACTCTACTATAATACACCATACAGTAAGGCTGGCTACTCTACTATAATACACCATACAGTAAGACTGGCTACTCTACTATAATACACCATACAGTAAGGCTGGCTACTCTACTATAATACACACAGTCCAGTTCATAGTGAATGATGGCAGGTCCTACTGTAAACACACAGTCCAGTTCATAGTGAATGATGACAGGTCCTACTGCCTGTAAACACACAGTCCAGTTCATAGTGAATGATGGCAGGTCCTACTGTAAACACACAGTCCAGTTCATAGTGAATGATGGCAGGTCCTACTGCCTGTAAACACACAGTCCAGTTCATAGTGAATGATGGCAGGTCCTACTGCCTGTTAACACACAGTCCAGTTCATAGTGAATGATGACAGGTCCTACTGCCTGTAAACACAGTCCAGTTCATAGTGAATGATGGCAGGTCCTACTGGAAACACACAGTCCAGTTCATAGTGAATGATGGCAGGTCCTACTGCCTGTAAACACACAGTCCAGTTCATAGTGAATGATGGCAGGTCCTACTGTAAACACACAGTCCAGTTCAAAGTGAATGATGGCAGGTCCTACTGTCAACACACAGTCCAGTTCATAGTGAATGATGGCAGGTCCTACTGCCTGTAAACACACAGTCCAGTTCATAGTGAATGATGGCAGGTCCTACTGTAAACACACAGTCCAGTTCATAGTGAATGATGACAGGTCCTACTGCCTGTTAACACACAGTCCAGTTCATAGTGAATGATGACAGGTCCTACTGCCTGTTAACACACAGTCCAGTTCATAGTGAATGATGGCAGGTCCTACTGCCTGTAAACACACAGTCCAGTTCATAGTGAATGATGACAGGTCCTACTGCCTGTAAACACACAGTCCAGTTCATAGTGAATGATGGCAGGTCCTACTGTAAACACACAGTCCAGTTCATAGTGAATGATGGCAGGTCCTACTGCCTGTAAACAGTCCAGTTCATAGTGAATGATGACAGGTCCTACTGTAAACACACAGTCCAGTTCATAGTGAATGATGGCAGGTCCTACTGGCTGTAAACAGTCCAGTTCATAGTGAAGGATGGCAGGCTTGTGTGGCATATGGCTAATTTGCATATAGACCTACTGTAGCTCTGATTGGCTATGGCCCACCGGTCTGCAGTAGACTCCGGTCCTGGACGAGACAGATGTTTTTATTAAGGTTTATTTACTGCAGTGTCTTAATTGTCCAAACGCACGACCACTTTCCCACTCTACATTCACCAAAACCTTACTCTACGGCTTCCCAAACACTATGAATTTATGAAAAGGTTAAAATGACCATATCTAAGTGTTCGCTTGACAGAAAATATTAAAAACAGGTGTCATAGTCTTCCTGGGGTTGTACACGAACACATTTTAATAAGATTTCATGTTCGAGAGAGGGTAGGAGAGAGGGATGGAGAGAGGGTAAGGAGAGAGAGGGTAGGAGTGAGAGGGTAGGAGTGAGAGGGTAGGGAGAGAGGGTAGGAAGAGGGTAGGAGAGAGAGGGTAGGAGAGAGGGTAGGAGAGAGAGGGTAGGGAGAGAGGGTAGGAGAGAGAGGGTAGGAGAGAGAGGGTAGGGAGAGAGGGTAGGGAGAGAGGGTAGGAGAGAGAGGGTAGGAGAGAGGGTAGGAGAGAGAGGGTAGGAGAGAGAGGGTAAGGAGAGAGGGTAGGGAGAGAGGGTAGGAGAGAGAGGGTAGGAGAGAGGGTAGGAGAGAGAGGGTAGGGAGAGAGGGTAGAAGAGAGAGGGTAGGAGAGAGAGGGTAGGAGAGAGAGGGTAGGGAGAGAGGGTAGGAGAGAGGAGGGTAGAAGAGAAGGGTAGGAGAGAGGAGGGTAGGAGAGGGTAGGAGAGAGGAGGGTAGGAGAGGGTAGGAGAGAGGAGGGTAGGAGAGGGTAGAAGAGAGGAGAGTAGGAGAGGGTAGGAGAGAGGAGGGTAGGAAGGGGGTAGGATAGAAGGCAGGAGAGAAGGGTAGGAGAGAGGGTAGTAGAGAGGGGTTGGAGAGAGGGTAGTAGAGAGGGTAATAGAGAGGGTAATAGAGAGGGGTTGGAGAGAGGGTTGAAGAGAAGGGTAGGAGAGAGGGTTGAAGAGAAGGGTAGTAGAGAGGGTAGTAGAGAGGGTAATAGAGAGGGTAATAGAGAGGGTAATAGAGAGGGTAGTAGAGAGGGGTTGGAGAGAGGGTAGTAGAGAGAGGGTAATAGAGAGGGTAGTAGAGAGGGTAATAGAGAGGGGTTGGAGAGAGGGTAGGAGAGAGGGGTAGGAGAGAGGGTAATAGAGAGGGTAGTAGAGAGGGGTTGGAGAGAGGGTAGTAGAGAGAGGGTAATAGAGAGGGTAGTAGAGAGGGTAATAGAGAGGGTAGTAGAGAGGGGTTGGAGAGAGGGTAGTAGAGAGAGGGTAATAGAGAGGGTAGTAGAGAGGGTAATAGAGAGGGTAGTAGAGAGGGGTTGGAGAGAGGGGTTGGAGAGAGGGTAGTAGAGAGAGGGTAATAGAGAGGGTAGTAGAGAGGGTAATAGAGAGGGTAGTAGAGAGGGTAGTAGAGAGGGTAGTAGAGAGGGTAATAGAGAGGGTAGTAGAGAGGGTAGTAGAGAGGGGTTGGAGAGAGGGTAGTAGAGAGGGTAGTAGAGAGGGTAGTAGAGAGGGTAGTAGAGAGGGGTTGGAGAGAGGGTAGTAGAGAGGGTAGTAGAGAGGGTAATAGAGAGGGTAATAGAGAGGGTAGTAGAGAGGGTAGTAGAGAGGGTAGTAGAGAGGGTAATAGAGAGGGTAATAGAGAGGGTAGTAGAGAGGGTAGTAGAGAGGGTAATAGAGAGGGTAGTAGAGAGGGTAGTAGAGAGGGTAATAGAGAGGGTAGTAGAGAGGGTAATAGAGAGGGGTAGTAGAGAGGGTAATAGAGAGGGGTAGTAGAGAGGGGTTGGAGAGAGGGTAATAGAGAGGGTAATAGAGAGGGGTAGTAGAGAGGGGTAGTAGAGAGGGTAGTAGAGAAGGTAGTAGAGAGGGGTAATAGAGAGGGTAGTAGAGAAGGTAGTAGAGAGGGTAATAGAGAGGGTAGTAGAGAAGGTAGTAGAGAGGGGTTGGAGAGAGGGTAGGAGAGAGGAGGGTAGGAGAGAGGGTTGTAGAGAGGGTAATAGAGAGGGGTTGGAGAGAGGGTAGTAGAGAGAGGGTAGTAGAGAGGGTAGTAGAGAGGGTAATAGAGAGGGTAATAGAGAGGGTAGTAGAGAGGGTAGTAGAGAGGGTAATAGAGAGGGTAGTAGAGAGGGTAGTAGAGAGGGTAATAGAGAGGGGTAATAGAGAGGGTAGTAGAGAGGGGTAGGAGAGAGGGTAGCAAGAATATCAATTCCACACATTCCAATGGCTGCTTCGATAAGCTGCCATGTGTTTCCATGGAGACGTAATGGCCACGTTTCCATGGTGACATAATGGCCATGTTCTGATGTAAGTCTCTATTTAAACAGCATGTAATGAAATCCTCCTCAATGCTGTGACTATTTCTCACTAGTTGGTCTTCATTTACAACGTTTAAAGGACCGACGAGGAGTTAGAGCTGCTGATTGGCTGCTGTTTAAAACCCTTAAATGGGATCCTATTCGTTGTTGTTCCCACCGTTGATGTCTTCCTGTTTCAGGGGCGTCGTGATGAAGAGGGTGGCACGGCCTGATGAGGAGCACGTCTGTCCGCCTCCTCCTGCCAAACACTTCAAACCAGAAACCCGGAAGAGAGGTGGGTGGTTGTCATAACAACAGTCACGTCTACAGGGAACATCAGTCACGTCTCCTCTCTACAGGGAACATCAGTCACGTCTCCCCTCTACAGGGAACATCAGTCACGTCTCCCCTCTACAGGGAACATCAGTCACGTCTCCCCTCTACAGGGAACATCAGTCACGTCTCCTCTCTACAGGGAACATCAGTCACGTCTCCTCTCTACAGGGAACATCAGTCACGTCTCCTCTCTACAGGGAACATCAGTCACGTCTCCTCTCTACAGGGAACATCAGTCACGTCTCCTCTCCACAGGGAACATCAGTCACGTCTCCTCTCTACAGGGAACATCAGTCACGTCTCCTCTCTACAGGGAACATCAGTCACGTCTACAGGGAACATCAGTCACGTCTCCTCTCTACAGGGAACATCAGTCACGTCTCCTCTCTACAGGGAACATCAGTCACGTCTCCCCTCTACAGGGAACATCAGTCACGTCTCCCCTCTACAGGGAACATCAGTCACGTCTCCCGTCTACAGGGAACATCAGTCACGTCTCCTCTCTACAGGGAACATCAGTCACGTCTCCTCTCTACAGGGAACATCAGTCACATCTCCTCTCTACAGGGAACATCAGTCACGTCTCCCGTCTACAGGGAACATCAGTCACGTCTCCTCTCTACAGGGAACATCAGTCACGTCTCCTCTCTACAGGGAACATCAGTCACGTCTCCTCTCTACAGGGAACATCAGTCACGTCTCCTCTCTACAGGGAACATCAATCACGTCTCCTCTCTACAGGGAACATCAGTCACGTCTCCTCTCTACAGGGAACATCAGTCACGTCTACAGGGAACATCAGTCACGTCTCCCGTCTACAGGGAACATCAGTCACGTCTACAGGGAACAGCAGTCACGTCTACAGGGAACATCAGTCACGTCTCCTCTCTACAGGGAACATCAGTCACGTCTCCTCTCTACAGGGAACATCAGTCACGTCTCCTCTCTACAGGGAACATCAGTCACGTCTCCTCTCTACAGGGAACATCAGTCACGTCTACAGGGAACATCAGTCACGTCTACAGGGAACATCAGTCACGTCTCCTCTCTACAGGGAACATCAGTCACGTCTCCTCTCTACAGGGAACATCAGTCACGTCTCCCGTCTACAGGGAACATCAGTCACGTCTCCTCTCTACAGGGAACATCAGTCACGTCTCCTCTCTACAGGGAACATCAGTCACGTCTCCTCTCTACAGGGAACATCAGTCACGTCTCCTCTCTACAGGGAACATCAGTCACGTCTCCTCTCTACAGGGAACATCAGTCACGTCTCCTCTCTACAGGGAACATCAGTCACGTCTACAGGGAACATCAGTCACGTCTCCTCTCTACAGGGAACATCAGTCACGTCTCCTCTCTACAGGGAACATCAGTCACGTCTCCCCTCTACAGGGAACATCAGTCACGTCTCCCTCTACAGGGAACATCAGTCACGTCTCCCCTCTACAGGGAACATCAGTCACGTCTCCCGTCTACAGGGAACATCAGTCACGTCTCCTCTCTACAGGGAACATCAGTCACGTCTCCTCTCTACAGGGAACATCAGTCACATCTCCTCTCTACAGGGAACATCAGTCACGTCTCCCTCTACAGGGAACATCAGTCACGTCTCCCCTCTACAGGGAACATCAGTCACGTCTCCTCTCTACAGGGAACATCAGTCACGTCTCCTCTCTACAGGGAACATCAGTCACGTCTCCTCTCTACAGGGAACATCAATCACGTCTCCTCTCTACAGGGAACATCAGTCACGTCTCCTCTCTACAGGGAACATCAGTCACGTCTACAGGGAACATCAGTCACGTCTCCCGTCTACAGGGAACATCAGTCACGTCTACAGGGAACAGCAGTCACGTCTACAGGGAACATCAGTCACGTCTCCTCTCTACAGGGAACATCAGTCACGTCTCCTCTCTACAGGGAACATCAGTCACGTCTCCTCTCTACAGGGAACATCAGTCACGTCTCCTCTCTACAGGGAACATCAGTCACGTCTCCTCTCTACAGGGAACATCAGTCACGTCTCCTCTCTACAGGGAACATCAGTCACGTCTCCCGTCTACAGGGAACATCAGTCACGTCTCCTCTCTACAGGGAACATCAGTCACGTCTACAGGGAACATCAGTCACGTCTCCTCTCTACAGGGAACATCAGTCACGTCTCCTCTCTACAGGGAACATCAGTCACGTCTCCCCTCTACAGGGAACATCAGTCACGTCTCCCCTCTACAGGGAACATCAGTCACGTCTCCCGTCTACAGGGAACATCAGTCACGTCTCCTCTCTACAGGGAACATCAGTCACGTCTCCTCTCTACAGGGAACATCAGTCACATCTCCTCTCTACAGGGAACATCAGTCACGTCTCAACGTTCTACAGGGAACATCAGTCACGTCTCCTCTCTACAGGGAACATCAGTCACGTCTCCTCTCTACAGGGAACATCAGTCACGTCTCCTCTCTACAGGGAACATCAGTCACGTCTCCTCTCTACAGGGAACATCAATCACGTCTCCTCTCTACAGGGAACATCAGTCACGTCTCCTCTCTACAGGGAACATCAGTCACGTCTACAGGGAACATCAGTCACGTCTCCCGTCTACAGGGAACATCAGTCACGTCTCCCGTCTACAGGGAACATCAGTCACGTCTCCTCTCTACAAGGAACATCAGTCACGTCTCCTCTCTACAGGGAACATCAGTCACGTCTCCCCTCTACAGGGAACATCAGTCACGTCTCCCCTCTACAGGGAACATCAGTCACGTCTCCCGTCTACAGGGAACATCAGTCAAGTCTCCTCTCTACAGGGAACATCAGTCACGTCTACTCTCTACAGGGAACATCAGTCACGTCTCCTCTCTACAGGGAACATCAGTCACGTCTCCTCTCTACAGGGAACATCAGTCACGTCTCCTCTCTACAGGGAACATCAATCACGTCTCCTCTCTACAGGGAACATCAGTCACGTCTCCCGTCTACAGGGAACATCAGTCACGTCTCCCGTCTACAGGGAACATCAGTCACGTCTCCTCTCTACAGGGAACATCAGTCACGTCTCCTCTCTACAGGGAACATCAGTCACGTCTCCCCTCTACAGGGAACATCAGTCACGTCTCCCCTCTACAGGGAACATCAGTCACGTCTCCCGTCTACAGGGAACATCAGTCACGTCTCCTCTCTACAGGGAACATCAGTCACGTCTCCTCTCTACAGGGAACATCAGTCACATCTCCTCTCTACAGGGAACATCAGTCACGTCTCCTCTCTACAGGGAACATCAGTCACGTCTCCTCTCTACAGGGAACATCAGTCACGTCTCCTCTCTACAGGGAACATCAGTCACGTCTACAGGGAACATCAGTCACGTCTCCTCTCTACAGGGAACATCAGTCACGTCTACAGGGAACATCAGTCACGTCTCCCGTATACAGGGAACATCAGTCACGTCTCCCGTCTACAGGGAACATCAGTCACGTCTCCTCTCTACAGGGAACATCAGTCACGTCTCCTCTCTACAGGGAACATCAGTCACGTCTCCCCTCTACAGGGAACATCAGTCACGTCTCCCATCTACAGGGAACATCAGTCACGTCTCCCGTCTACAGGGAACATCAGTCACGTCTCCTCTCTACAGGGAACATCAGTCACGTCTCCTCTCTACAGGGAACATCAGTCACGTCTCCCCTCTACAGGGAACATCAGTCACGTCTCCCCTCTACAGGGAACATCAGTCACGTCTACAGGGAACATCAGTCACGTCTCCTGTAATAAAGAAAATGTCCATGTTTGTTTCAAGCCTACTCAAATGACATCTGAATTGGTTTTCTGTAAATCAACAAACTAATTGTGTCACTCAGCCCCATTGACCAATAATATGCTCTCTATTCCCCGTGTCTTCAGTCCTGCTGTATGTGAGGAAGGAATCAGATGAGGTGTTTGATGCTCTGATGCTGAAGTCTCCCACTCTGATGGCCTTGCTGGAAGCAGTAAGTACAACTAAAAAATATAAACGCAACATGCAACAATTTCAAAGATATTTCAGAGTTACAGTTCATATCAGGAAATCAGTCAATTGAAATGAATTAATTAGGCCCTAATCTATGGATTTCACATGACTGGGAATACAGGATATGCATCTGTTGGTCAGAGATACCTTAAAATGAGGTAGGGGACGTGTATCAGAAAACCAGTCACTATCTGGTGTGACCACCATTTGCCTCATGCAGCGCTCATAACCCCACCTCCACCATGGGGCCCATACCGTAACCCCACCTCCACCATGGGGCCCATACCGTAACCCCACCTCCACCATGGGGCCCATACCGTAACCCCACCTCCACCATGGGGCCCATACCGTAACCCCACCTCCACCATGGGGCCCATACCGTAACCCCACCTCCACCATGGGGCCCATACCGTAACCCCACCTCCACCATGGGGCCCATACCGTAACCCCACCTCCACCATGGGGCCCATACCGTAACCCCACCTCCACCATGGGGCCCATACCATAACCCCACCTCCACCATGGGGCCCATACCATAACCCCACCACCACCATGGGGCCCATACCATAACCCCACCTCCACCATGGGGCCCATACCATAACCCCACCTCCACCATGGGGCCCATACCATAACCCCACCTCCACCATGGGGCCCATACCATAACCCCACCTCCACCATGGGGCCCATACCATAACCCCACCTCCACCATGGGGCCCATACCATAACCCCACCTCCACCATGGGGCCCATACCATAACCCCACCTCCACCATGGGGCCCATACCATAACCCCACCTCCACCACTCTGTTCACAACGTTGACATCAGTAAACCGCTCGTCCACACGACGCCGTACACGTGGTCTGCGGTTTGTGAGGCCGGTTGGACGTACTGCCAAATTCTCTAAAACGACATTGGAGGCTTATGGTAGAGAAATGTACATTAAATTATCTGGCAACACTTCTGGTGGACATTCCTGCAGTCGGCATGCCAATTGCACGCTCCCTCAAAAAAAAAAAAAACACGTGTTGTGTGCACATTTTACAAACTGCACATTTTAGAGCCCCCAGCACAAGGTGCACCTGTGTAATGATCATGCTGTTTAATCAGCTTCTTGATATGCCACACCTGTCAGGTGGATGGATTATCTTGGCAAAGGAGAAATGCTCACTAACAGGGATGTAAACAAATTTGTGCACAAAATTTGAGAGAAATTAGCTTTTTTGTGTTTATGGCACATTTCTGGAATCTTTTATTTCAGCTCATGAAACACGGGACACTTTTACATGTTGTGTTTATATTGTTGTTCAGTGTTGATACACTGGAAACCAGGATAACTGTCATAAAACAGGCCACGTATCGTGACGTCGTCTGTAACTGTTTTCACAGGTCTCAGAGAAGTATGGAGTACCCCGCGAGAATACCAGGATCTACCAGAACAACAGAGGGTGAGTCGTTCCAGAACATTCCAGAACAACAGAGGGTGAGTCGTTCCAGAACATTCCAGAACAACAGAGGGTGAGTCATTCCAGAACATTCCAGAACAACAGATGGTGAGTCGTTCCAGAACATTCCAGAACAACAGAGGGTGAGTCATTCCAGAACATTCCAGAACAACAGAGGGTGAGTCATTCCAGAACATTCCAGAACAACAGAGGGTGAGTCATTCCAGAACATTCCAGAACAACAGAGGGTGAGTCATTCCAGAACATTCCAGAACAACAGAGGGTGAGTCATTCCAGAACATTCCAGAACAACAGAGGGTGAGTCGTTCCAGAACATTCCAGAACAACAGAGGGTGAGTCGTTCCAGAACATTCCAGAACAACAGAGGGTGAGTCGTTCCAGAACAACAGAGGGTGAGTCGTTCCAGAACATTCCAGAACAACAGAGGGTGAGTCGTTCCAGAACATTCCAGAACAACAGAGGGTGAGTCGTTCCAGAACAACAGAGGGTGAGTCGTTCCAGAACATTCCAGAACAACAGAGGGTGAGTCGTTCCAGAACATTCCAGAACAACAGAGGGCGAGTCGTTCCAGAACATTCCAGAACAACAGAGGGTGAGTCGTTCCAGAACATTCCAGAACAACAGAGGGTGAGTCGTTCCAGAACATTCCAGAACAACAGAGGGTGAGTCGTTCCAGAACAACAGAGGGCGAGTCGTTCCAGAACATTCCAGAACAACAGAGGGTGAGTCGTTCCAGAACATTCCAGAACAACAGAGGGTGAGTCGTTCCAGAACATTCCAGAACAACAGAGGGTGAGTCGTTCCAGAACATTCCAGAACAACAGAGGGTGAGTCGTTCCAGAACATTCCAGAACAACAGAGGGTGAGTCGTTCCAGAACATTCCAGAACAACAGAGGGTGAGTCGTTCCAGAACAACAGAGGGTGAGTCGTTCCAGAACATTCCAGAACAACAGAGGGTGAGTCGTTTCAGAACATTCCAGAACAACAGAGGGCGAGTCGTTCCAGAACATTCCAGAACAACAGAGGGTGAGTCGTTCCAGAACATTCCAGAACAACAGAGGGCGAGTCGTTCCAGAACATTCCAGAACAACAGAGGGTGAGTCGTTCCAGAACAACAGAGGGTGAGTCGTTCCAGAACATTCCAGAACAACAGAGGGTGAGTCGTTCCAGAACAACAGAGGGTGAGTCGTTCCAGAACAACAGAGGGTGAGTCGTTCCAGAACATTCCAGAACAACAGAGGGTGAGTCGTTCCAGAACATTCCAGAACAACAGAGGGTGAGTCGTTCCAGAACAACAGAGGGTGAGTCGTTCCAGAACATTCCAGAACAACAGAGGGTGAGTCGTTCCAGAACATTCCAGAACAACAGAGGGTGAGTCGTTCCAGAACAACAGAGGGTGAGTCGTTCCAGAACATTCCAGAACAACAGAGGGCGAGTCGTTCCAGAACATTCCAGAACAACAGAGGGCGAGTCGTTCCAGAACATTCCAGAACAACAGAGGGTGAGTCGTTCCAGAACATTCCAGAACAACAGAGGGTGAGTCGTTCCAGAACATTCCAGAACAACAGAGGGTGAGTCGTTCCAGAACAACAGAGGGCGAGTCGTTCCAGAACATTCCAGAACAACAGAGGGTGAGTCGTTCCAGAACATTCCAGAACAACAGAGGGTGAGTCGTTCCAGAACATTCCAGAACAACAGAGGGTGAGTCGTTCCAGAACATTCCAGAACAACAGAGGGTGAGTCGTTCCAGAACATTCCAGAACAACAGAGGGTGAGTCGTTCCAGAACATTCCAGAACAACAGAGGGTGAGTCGTTCCAGAACATTCCAGAACAACAGAGGGTGAGTCGTTCCAGAACAACAGAGGGTGAGTCGTTCCAGAACATTCCAGAACAACAGAGGGTGAGTCGTTTCAGAACATTCCAGAACAACAGAGGGCGAGTCGTTCCAGAACATTCCAGAACAACAGAGGGTGAGTCGTTCCAGAACATTCCAGAACAACAGAGGGCGAGTCGTTCCAGAACATTCCAGAACAACAGAGGGTGAGTCGTTCCAGAACAACAGAGGGTGAGTCGTTCCAGAACATTCCAGAACAACAGAGGGTGAGTCGTTCCAGAACAACAGAGGGTGAGTCGTTCCAGAACAACAGAGGGTGAGTCGTTCCAGAACATTCCAGAACAACAGAGGGTGAGTCGTTCCAGAACAACAGAGGGTGAGTCATTCCAGAACAACACAGGGTGAGTCGTTCCAGAACAACAGAAGGTGAGTCGTTCCAGAACAACAGAGGGTGAGTCGTTCCAGAACAACAGAAGGTGAGTCGTTCCAGAACAACAGAGGGTGAGTCGTTCCAGAACAACAGAGGTTCAGTCATTCCAGAACAACAGAGGGTGAGTCGTTCCAGAACAACAGAGGTTCAGTCATTCCAGAACAACAGAGGGTGAGTCATTCCAGAACAACACAGGGTGAGTCGTTCCAGAACAACAGAAGGTGAGTCGTTCCAGAACAACAGAGGGTGAGTCGTTCCAGAACAACAGAAGGTGAGTCGTTCCAGAACAACAGAAGGTGAGTCATTCCTCTATGAAGATCCAGGACTATGCTTGTACAAATGTTTTTTATTTTATATTTTTTTGCTTATGAAACGGGAACCTTTTTCTTCTGTCCCTCAGGATCCTGGTCAACATGAATGACAGTATCATAGACCACTATTCCAACGAGGACACCTTCATCCTGTCCGTCGAGAGGTCAGCGGACTGCTTCCGGGTCACGCTGGCAGAGATCTGACCCTTTGTGAGGGAGTAGATGGTGGATGGGATACCTGCGTTGTTCAGTAGTTAATCGGCTCAACCCCCCAATAGCTCCCCCTGCTGGTGGAGACTGGGACTCCTGTAGAATGGGACATTAGGGCTCTGATCTGCCTCTCTCTCTCTCTCCAGCATGGTTCCATTAGCTTCCTCCCAGTTAGTGCCTTCTGAACGTGATCCTCACCCCCAACCTCCCATCTCGCCTGGGCTCCTGCCATCTCTGTGACTGAGAGGAAATGACATCTCTTGTGACTGAGAGGAAATGACATCTCTTGTGACTGAGAGGAAATGACATCTCTGTGACTGAGAGGAAGTGACATCTCTGTGACCGAGAGGAAATGACATCTCTGTGACTGAGAGGAAATGACATCTCTGTGACCGAGAGGAAATGACATCTCTGTGACCGAGAGGAAATAACATCTCTGTGACCGAGAGGAAGTGACATCTCTGTGACTGAGAGGAAATGACATCTCTTGTGACTGAGAGGAAATGACATCTCTTGTGACTGAGAGGAAATGACATCTCTTGTGACTGAGAGGAAATGACACCCCTATATCCCTCCTCCCCAGACCCACTATCCCCCACCCCTATATCCCTCCTCCCCACCCCTATATCCCTCCTCCCCAGACCCACTATCCCCACCCCTATATCCCTCCTCCCCAGACCCACTATCCCCCACCCCTATATCCCTCCTCCCCACCCCTATATCCCTCCTCCCCAGACCCACTATCCCCCTCCCCTATATCCCTCCTCCCCAGACCCACTATCCCCCATCCATATATCCCTCCTCCCCACCCCTATATCCCTCTTCCCCAGACCCACTATCCCCCACCCCTATATCCCTCCTCCCCACCCCTATATCCCTCCTCCCCACCCCTATATCCCTCCTCCCCAGACTCACTATCCCCACCCCTATATCCCTCCTCCCCAGACCCACTATCCCCCCCACCCCTATATCCCTCCTCCCCAGACCCACAATCCCCCACCCCTATAAACCTCCTCCCCAGACCCACAATCCCCCACCCCTATATCCCTCCTCCCCAGACCCACTATCCCTCCCCACCCCTATATCCCTCCTCCCCAGACCCACTATCCCCCACCGCTATATCCCTCCTCCCCACCCCTATATCCCTCCTCCCCACCCCTATATCCCTCCTCCCCAGACCCACTATCCCCCACCCCTATATCCCTCCTCCCCACCCCTATATCCCTCCTCCCCAGACCCACTATCCCCCACCCCTATATCCCTCCTCCCCACCCCTATATCCCTCCTCCCCACCCCTATATCCCTCCTCCCCAGACCCACTATCCCCCACCCCTATATCCCTCCCCCCACCCCTATATCCCTCCTCCCCACCCCTATATCCCTCCTCCCCAGACCCACTATCCCCCACCCCTATATCCCTCCTCCCCAGACCCACTATCCCCCACCCCTATATCCCTCCTCCCCACCCCTATATCCCTCCCCCCCACCCCTATATCCCTCCTCCCCACCCCTATATCCCTCCTCCCCAGACCCACTATCCCCCACCCCTATATCCCTCCTCCCCACCCCTATATCCCTCCTCCCCAGACCCACTATCCCCCCACCCCTATATCCCTCCTCCCCAGACCCACTATCCCCACCCCTATATCCCTCCTCCCCAGACCCACTATCCCCCACCCCTATATCCCTCCCCCCCACCCCTATATCCCTCCTCCCCAGACCCACTATCCCCCAACCCTATATCCCTCCTCCCCACCCCTATATCCCTCCTCCCCAGACCCACTATCCCCACCCCTATATCCCTCCTCCCCAGACCCACTATCCCCCACCCCTATATCCCTCCTCCCCACCCCTATATCCCTCCTCCCCAGACCCACTATCCCCCACCCTTCTCTCCAGCTCCTGTATCACTTTCCACCACATGGCCTCAAACGGCACCATTTTGTTTCTCTCCATCATCCACAAACTTTACATGTTTTGAAATCATTTGCCCTTTCCGTTGCGTGAACAACAGAGGTCGATTTCAATTTTTTAGGTATATATATTATATATATTTTTATTTTTTTTTATTTTTTAAGATAATTGATGAGAAAAGTAAAGTATTGTCCAACCCATCGGGGTTTCTCACTGCATCCTCATATGCCATGTCTTGATATATGCAGACAGACGAATTTAAAGTAAATTAACAATTGTAACACTTCTGGCAGCCATCTTTCCATCTCCGCCCGTAACTTTTGGACTTTATAACATTCCCGAGAAGGCATGGATTATTGAGTCATTGGTAGTTTTACTCTTCAGACACGACTCTGTCGTTGTGCTGTACAATTTGTGAGTTTTGTTTCTTGTATAATACATTTTAAACATTAAATTTATACTGGATTAAGCGAACGTTCTCATGAACTGTAATCTCTTCAGTTATGTTCCATCATTCCCTCCGTCTTGTGCCGACATCAGTTATTTTTAAAGTTTGTTTCCAGTAGTTTATATTTTTATCTAAAGAGATAGTCAGATGGATAGGATCTCTGTAGGTTTTTGTATAGCTGACCTATATATGAATATAATTTTATGACTCAAATAGGATTCCCTTCAAAATGGCTCTGATGTCCACAATATTTAAACATCGAAATTCTCTGATGTAAAACGTTTAATTTGGATGTACAGTATTTGAAAATATCTACATTGGTCAGTACAAAATAGCTTTTTTTTTACTGCAGTCATGGAAATACATGTATTTCTTATTATCAAGCCATTTAGTGTTTCTATGCTTTTAGTTTCCCACCAATTTATCAGTGGATTTGTCACAGTATCTAACGAAGGTGGCGCCCCTCCTCGGTCGGGCGGCGCCGGCGGTCGTCGTCGCCGGCCTATTAGCTGCCACCGATCATTGTTTCTGTGTCTTTTGGTTTTGTCTGTCTATCCCGCACCTGTTTTGTGTCTGTAATTAGTGGGGGGTTATTTAGTGTGCATTTTCAGTTGGGATCTTGTGCGGGATTGTCTATCTGTCGCTAGAGGACAGGTGTTAGTTAGCGCTGGCTTAATATTAAGCGTGTTACTGTTCTGTACGGTGTTTGCCGGGCTGCGCCCCGTGCGTTAAACGTTTCCGTAACGATTCTCCTGTTTTGGATGTTATGCGCACCCTGTGCTTTTTTTTTGGACGCCTTATTGTCTACGGTGGAAATAAACTTTTGATCTACCGGACCTCAGTCTCCTGCATTTGACTCTGCTCCTAAGAGAATACGTGACAGGATTGTGAAAAGCTATCCAAGGATTGTTCCAGAAGGTTGTGTTTTTCTAGGGAGGGATATTGGTTCTTCCAGAATACGTTTCAATTTATTCCATATTATTAACAGTGTTCTATAGTGTTCCATATTGTTACAGTGTTCTATAGTGTTCCATATTGTTAACAGTGTTCTATAGTGTTCCATATTGTTAAGTGTTCTATAGTGTTCCATATTGTTAACAGTGTTCTATAGTGTTCCATATTGTTACAGTGTTCTATAGTGTTCCATATTGTTACAGTGTTCTATATTGTTACAGTGTCGTAACGGCTGTCGTATTAAGTGGACCAAGGCGCAGCGGGTTGAGTGCTCATTTTAAACTTTTATTGAACACAAAGAAAACAAGAAAGAGAACGAACAGTAATGCAGGCTACACACAGCAGTGCAAAAACAACTTCCCACAAATCCCATGACAAAAACACCCCTCTTAAATAAGACCTTCAATTGGAAGCAATGAAGAGCAGCTGCTTCCAATTGAAGGTCAACCCCATCAACTAAACATAGAAATAGAAAGACTAGAACATAGAAATATACTAACAGAACATAAACCAAAACCCTGTAACACTCTAAACAAACACCCCTCTACATAAACACATATCCCAACAAACCCCGAACCACATAAAACAAACACCCCCTGCCACGTCCTGACAAAACTACAATAACCAATAACCCCTTATACTGGCCAGGACGTGACAGTACTGTTATAGTGTTCTATAGTGTTCTATATTGTTATAGTGTTCTATAGTGTTCTATATTGTTAGTGTTCTATATTGTTATAGTGTTCTATAGTGTTCCATATTGTTAGTGTTCTATATTGTTATAGTGTTCAATAGTGTTCTATATTGTTAGTGTTCCATATTGTTATAGTGTTCTATAGTGTTCCATATTGTTAGTGTTCTAGATTGTTAGTGTTCCATATTGTTATAGTGTTCTATAGTGTTCCATATTGTTAGTGTTCTATATTGTTAGTGTTCCATATTGTTAGTGTTCTATATTGTTAGTGTTCCATATTGTTAGTGTTCCATATTGTTAGTGTTCTATAGTGTTCTATATTGTTATAGTGTTCTATAGTGTTCTATATTGTTAGTGTTCCATATTGTTAGTGTTCTATAGTGTTCCATATTGTTAGTGTTCTATATTGTTAGTGTTCCATATTGTTAGTGTTCCATATTGTTAGTGTTCTATAGTGTTATATATTGTTATAGTGTTCTATAGTGTTCTATATTGTTAGTGTTCCATATTTTTAGTGTTCTATAGTGTTCCATATTTTTATAGTGTTCTATAGTGTTCTATATTGTTAGTGTTCCATATTGTTAGTGTTCTATAGTGTTCCATATTGTTATAGTGTTCCATATTGTTATAGTGTGTTCCATATTGTTTTAGTGTTCTATAGTGTTCCATATTGTTAGTGTTCCATATTGTTAGTGTTCTATAGTGTTCTATATTGTTATAGTGTTCTATAGTGTTCTATATTGTTATAGTGTTCTATAGTGTTCTATATTGTTATAGTGTTCTAGTGTTCTATATTGTTATAGTGTTCTATAGTGTTCTATATTGTTAGTGTTCTATAGTGTTCTATATTGTTAGTGTTCTATAGTGTTCTATATTGTTAGTGTTCTATAGTGTTCTATATTGTTAGTGTTCTATAGTGTTCTATATTGTTAGTGTTCTATAGTGTTCCATATTGTTAGTGTTCTATAGTGTTCCATATTGTTACAGTGTTCCATATTGTTAGTGTTCCATAGTGTTACAGTGATCTATAGTATTCCATATTGTTGATGTTCCATATTGTTAGTGTTCCATAGTGTTACAGTGTTCTTAACTATGAAGTTGTTGATGTTTTCAGCTTTATCCTGTGAAAACAGACGCGTATAAATATTCTGGGGATGAGCGTGTTCATCTTCAGTATTTACCCGCTGTTCCTCTTTAGTGGATTTAACTTTAAATAAGTGTTTCATGATGGTGCAGTTTGAAACAGCCAATCAGAGTGTGATGTATTTTACACCAGGATGTTGAACTAAACAGACCCAGTTTGCCAGGTCTTTTCTGATTGGATAACCGCTCTCCTTGATTTACTGAGAATGACAACAGATAAAAACCCTCCCAGTGAAATCCTCATTTTGTTGTCCAGGCTTTTCAAACTTTCTTTAGGATCAAACAGGAAATTGTCCACAACCAGAGATATTTCTAATTCTGATGACTGTCCTGGTTTGATGTATATTTATTAAATTAAATTGTCTCATTGGGGGAGTTGATTCTCTAGGAGATTATTTAATCAATCATATCTCTTCCTCTTGTGTATAATCGCCTCATCGCATTGTGAAAACGGTTTATGCCGTCTGAGGATAATGACCAGATCAACAGGAATCTGAGCGTTTGGGAACTTCACGGTTTATGCCGTCTGAGGATAATAACCAGGGAACTTCACAGGATCTATTGGAACAAACCATTTCCTGTGTTCAAAACCTAATTTGCTTCATTTATTTTGGGAGCGAGTGGGTGGGTCTTACCAACGGGAACGGACTAGTCTTCTATAGTTCAGTAGTTAGATACGGTAGCTGATGTGGACTAGTCTTCTATAGTTCAGTAGTTAGACACATTAGCAGTCACATTTAGACAGCCCCTAGGACCTCTCAATACAGAGGGATTCCTGCGTTGTATGAAATCCTAGCTCAGAGTCACATTTAGACAAGACCTATGACCTCTCAATACAGATGAAATCCTAGCTCAGTGTCACATTTAGACAGCTCCTAGGACCTCTCAATACAGAGGGATTCCTGTATGAAATCCTAGCTCAGAGTCACATTTAGACAGCTCCTAGGACCTCTCAATACAGAGGGATTCCTGTATGAAATCCTAGCTCAGAGTCACATTTAGACAGCTCCTAGGACCTCTCAATACAGAGGGATTCCTGTGTTGTATGAAATCCTAGCTCAGAGTCACATTTAGACAGCTCCTAGGACCTCTCAATACAGAGGGATTCCTGTGTCGTAGCTCAGAGTCAAGATATTTAGAGTTGGGCCAACTTTTGTGTTTTTTTTATATTGTTGTAATTCTAGACATTCAGATACATATCATTGTTTAAATATTCCCCATGTAACATTAATGGGGAGCTAAAATGGCCGCCGTAGAGTCACGTAAATGCATCATAATGAAGAAACCTCAATGTCCCAACTAAATACTTGGCTCTGGCCTGCCTGTAATTAGTGAGCAGTTGCATCCTATTGGAAACAACAAACATGAGACTTGGAGAAAGAAAAAGACACGATATTCCAACATTCACGCAGAAAACTTGCAGATTTAATTTTTTTAATTTATTTTTAAAGTTGACAAAAAAAAAAAATCCTGTGTTAAAAAAAACTAAAAACTACAAAGGTCACTAAATACAGGACACCAAATACAAAATCTACAAAAATCCAAACAAGTACAAACATTGTTCGACAGTTAATATTACCGTATAAATGTATACAATACTGTTTGTGTTTATTTGGCACATGATGCCATGGTTTATTTGTTTTCTTACAGAAAATGTTACACCTGACAGCTAAAAACAATATAGAAACGCAATTCCGATGTGAAAACCATTGCAGTAGCTGTGATCCCCCAGTTATTTTTTAAATGTACTTAAAAAAAAATAAAAACAGCAGTTATATATGTAAAAAAAAAAGATTTGTCCAATGAACACTAAGCCAACTGAAACCACTGATCTGGGGCCTCAGTTACATTCAATTAACAGGAGACGGAAGGGTCAATTCAATGGGTTCCTGACTGATCCAGGAAGTGATGCAAGACTGACTGCTAGGGGGAGGGGTGGGGTGGGGGGGGTGCGGAGAGGAGAACGGCCCGTGAGCTCTGAGAGGATGTTCAATATTGTATGTACTGTATATGGAGATGACTCATGTCATATACACTGTACACTACATACTCTCTCTCTCTCTGTGTGTGTGTGTGTGTGTACATGGGTCACTAAATAACCAAAAGTATGTGGACACCTGCTAGTCAAACGTCTCGTTCCAAAATCATGGGCATTAATATGGAGTTGCTCCCCCTCCCTTTGCTGCTATAACAGCCTCCACTCTTCTGTGAAGGCTTTCCACTAGATGTTGGAACATTGCTGCTTTAACAGCCTCCACTCTTCTGGGAAGGCTTTCCACTAGATGTTGGAACATTGCTGCTATAACAGCCTCCACTCTTCTGGGAAGGCTTTCCACTAGATGTTGGAACATTGCTGCTATAACAGCCTCCTCTCTTCTGGGAAGGCTTTCCACTAGATGTTGGAACATTGCTGAGGGGACTTACTTCCATTCAACCACAAGAGTATTAGTGAGGTCGGGCACTGATGTTGGGCGATTTAGGCCTGGCTCGCAGTCAGCGTTCCAATTCATCCCAAAGGTGTTAGATGGGGTTGAGGTCAGGGCTCCGTGCAGGCCAGTCAAGTTCTTCCACACCGATCTCGATAAACCATTTCTGTATGGACCTCTCTTTGTGCACGGGGGCATTGTCATGCTGAAACAGGAAAGGGCCTTCCCCAAAATGATGCCACAAAGTTGGAAGCACAGAATCATCTAGAATGTCATTGTATGCTGTAGCGTTGAGATTTCCCTTCACTGGAACTAAGGGGTCCGAACCATGAAAAACAGCCCCAGACCATTCATCCTTCTCCACCAAACTTTACAGTTGGCACTAGGCATTGGGGCAGGTAGCGTTCTCCTGGCATCCGCCAAACCCAGATTCATCCGTCGGACTGCCAGATGGTGAAGCGTGATTCATCACTCCAGAGAACGCGTTTCCACTGCTCCAGAGTCCAATGGCGGTGAGTTTTACACCACTCCAGCCGACGCTTGGCATTGGGCATGGTGATGTTAGGTTTGTGTGCGGCTGCTCGGCCATGGAAACCCATTTCATGAAGCTCCCGACCAACAGTTATTGTGCTGACGTTTCTTCTAGAGGCAGTTTGGAACTCGGTAGTGAGTGTTGCAACCGAGGACAGACGATTTTTACGTGCTTCAGCGCTCGGCGGTCCCGTTCTGTGAGTTTGTGTTGCCTACCACTTCACGTCTGAGCCATTGTTGCTCCTAGACGTTTCCACTTCACAATAACAGCACTTATAGTTGACCGGGGGGCAGCTCTAGCAGGGCAGAAATTTGACGAACTGACTTGTTGGAAAGCTGGCATCCTATGATGGTGTCACGTTGAAAGTCACTGAGCTCTTCACTAAGGCCCATTCTACTGCTTTTTGTCTATGGAGATTGCATGGCTGTGTCCTCGATTTTATACACTTGTCAGCAACAGTGTTGCTGAAATAGACAAATCCACTAATTTGAAGGGGTGTCCACATACTTTTGTAACACACACACACACACACACACGAAGTCGGAAGTTTACATACACTTAGGTTGGAGTCATTAAAACTCGTTTTTCAACCACTCCACAAATTTCTTGTTAACAAACTATAGTTTTGGCAAGTCGGTTAGGACATCTACTTTGTGCATGACACAAGTCATTTTTCCAACAGTTGTTTACAGACAGATTATTGCACTTATAATTCACTGTATCACAATTCCAGTGGGTCAGAAGTTTACATACACTAAGTGGACTGTGCCTTTAAACAGCTTGGAAAATTCCAGAAAATTATGTCATGGCTTTAGAAGCTTCTGATAGGCTAATTGACATCATTTGAGTCAATTGGAGGTGTACCTGTGGATGTATTTCAAGGCCTACCTTCAAACACAGTGCCTCTTTGCTTGACATCATGGGAAAATCAAAAGAAATCAGCCAAGACCTCAGAAAAAAAATTGTAGACCTCCACAAGTTTGGTTCATCCTTGGGAGCAATTTACAAACACCTGAAGGTACCACGTTCATCTGTATAGAACATTTGTGGGCAGAACTGAAAAAGCATGTGCAAGCAAGGAGGCCTACAAACCTGACTCAGTTACACCAGCTCTGTCAGGAGGAATGGGCCAAAATTCACCCAACTTATTGTGGGAAGCTTGTGGAAGTCTACCTGAACCATTTGACCCAAGTTAAACAATTTAAAGGCAATGCTACCAAATACTAATTGAGTGTATGTAAACTTCTGACCCACTGGGAATGTGATGAAAGAAATAAAAGCTGAAATAAATCAAATCTCTCTACTATTATTCTGACATTTCACATTCTTAAAATAAAGTGGTGATCCTAACTGACCTAAGACAGGGAAATGTTTACTAGGATTAAATGTCAGGAATTGTGGAAAAACTGAGTTTTAAATATATTTGGCTAAGGTGCATGTAAACTTCCGACTTCAACTGTGTGTATAGATAGAGAGAGATAGATCTATACTGTATATATCTATCTATATCACACACAGTGCATTCTGAAAGTATTCAGACCCCTTCACTTTTTCCACATGTTGTTACGTTACAGCCTTATTCTAAAATGGACAAAATACCCCATAATGACAAAGTCAAAACAGGTTTTTCTGAATTTTTGCACATTTATTTACAACAAAAACAGAAATACCTTATTTACATAAGTATTCAGACCCTTTGCTATGAGACTCTAAATTGAGCTCAGGTGCATCCTGTTTCCACTGATCATCCTTGAGATGTTTCTACAACTTGATTGGAGTCCACCTGTGGTAAATTCAATTGAATGGACATGATTTGGAAAGGCAAACACCTGTCTATATGAGGTCCCACAGTTGTCAGAGTAAAAACCAAGCCATGAGGTCGAAGGAATTGTCCGTAGATCTCCGAGACAGGATTGTGTCGAGGCACAGGTCTGGGGAAGGGTACCAAAAAATGTCTGCAGCATTGAAGGTCCCCAAGAACACAGTGGCCTCCATCATTCTTAAATGGAAGAAGTTTGGAACCACCAAGACTCTTCCTAGAGCTGGCCACCCGGCCAAACTAAGCAATCGGGGGAGAAGGGCTCCGGAGTTCCTCTATGGAGATGGGAGAACCTTCCAGTCAGGATAGAGAGAAAGATGACTGGAGCAAAGTACAGAGAGATCCTTGATGAAAACCTGATCCAGAGAACTCAGGACCTCAGACTGGGGTGAAGGTTCACCTTCCAACAGGACAACGACCCTAAGCACACAGCCAAGACAATGCGGGAGTGGCTTCAGGACAAGTCTCTGAATGTCCTTGAGTGGCCCAGCCAGAGCCCGGACTTGAACCTGATCGAACATCTCTGGAGACCTGAAAATATCTGTGTAGCGACGCTCCCCATCCAACCTGACAGAGCTTGAGAATATCTGCAGAGAAGAATGGGAGAAACTGCCCAAATACGGGTGTGCCAAGCTTGTAGCCTCATACCCAAGAAGACTCAAGGCTGTAAACGCTGCCAAAGGTGCTTCAACAAAGTACTGAGTAAAGGGTCTGAATACAGTTTTAAAAATGTCTAAAAACCTGTTTTTGCTTTGTCACTTTGGGGTTGCGCTGTCGCTATGGGGTCGTGCTGTCGCTAGGGGGTTGCTATGGGGTTGTGCTGTCGCTAGGGGGTTGCTATGGGGTCGTGCTGTCGCTAGGGGGTTGCTATGGGATGTGCTGTCGCTACAGGGTCGTGCTGTCGCTAGGGGGTTGCTATGGGGTCGTGCTGTCGCTAGGGGGTTGCTATGGGGTCGTGCTGTCGCTACGGGGTCGTGCTGTCGCTAGGGGGTTGCTATGGGGTCGTGCTGTCGCTAGGGGGTTGCTATGGGGTTGTGCTGTCGCTACGGGGTCGTGCTGTCGCTAGGGGGTTGCGCTGTCGCTAGGGGGTTGTGCTGTCGCTAGGGGGTTGCGCTGTCGCTAGGGGGTTGCTATGGGTTTATGTTGTCGCTAGGGGGTTGTGCTGTCGCTAGGGGGTTGCGCTGTCGCTATGGGGTTGCGCTGTTGCTAGGGGGTTGTGCTGTCGCTAGGGGGTTGCGCTGTCGCTAGGGGGTAGTGCTGTCGCTAGGGGGTAGCGCTGTCGCTAGGGGGTAGCGCTGTCGCTAGGGGGTAGCGCTGTCGCTAGGGGGTAGCGCTGTCGCTAGGGGGTAGCGCTGTCGCTAGGGGGTTGTGCTATTGCTAGGGGGTAGCGCTGTCACTAGGGGGTTGTGCTGTCGCTAGGGGGTTGCTATGGGGTTGTGCTGTCGCTAGGGGGTTGCTATGGGGTTGCGCTGTCGCTAGGGGGTTGTGCTGTCACTATGAGGTTGCGCTGTCGCTACGGGGTTGCGCTGTCGCTAGGGGGTAGCGCTGTCGCTAGGGGGTTGTGCTGTCGCTAGGGGGTTGTGCTGTCGCTAGGGGGTAGCGCTGTCGCTACGGGGTTGCGCTGTCGCTACGGGGTTGCGCTGTCGCTAGGGGGTTGCGCTGTCGCTAGGGGGTAGCGCTGTCGCTAGGGGGTAGCGCTGTCGCTAGGGGGTAGCGCTGTCGCTAGGGGGTAGCGCTGTCGCTAGGGGGTTGCGCTGTCGCTAGGGGGTTGCGCTGTCGCTAGGGGGTTGTGCTGTCGCTAGGAGGTTGCTATGGGGTTGTGCTGTCGCTAGGGGGTATTGTACGTGCGTATATATACATATGACTCAGGGCCAGATGTTATGGGGTCGTGTTGTGGTTGAATATAACTAAGACAGCACAACATATCTAGTAAGGTACAGTACTGTACCCCATTCAACAGGGCACATCTCGGTGTGTGGTGGTCTATGGCCATTGGCCAGCGGCAGGGCTTGAGCTGGTCATAGGAACTGCTCTCTCTACAAAGCTTTGCTGCTGTCGACAAACCAGAGAAAAATATTGGTTATTCATAATAACACAGTGACTTTCACAACATCACTGGACAAGGGGGGGAGGCCCACAAGCTCGTCAAATCACCACTGAAAACCATCAGCACATGAACACACACCGTACGTACAGGAACCTGTTCCAAAACAAAACCCCCCCCCCGCCTGATTGAAACGTGTTTAACATGCGCCAGTTAAAACATCTAAAAATATAATGTTGACGTTGTTTCTCTTCACAACAGTAGATGAGAAATACAACAGAATTGCATGCTTGATATCCTTTAAACAACTTCTAATGGAAACGCATCCCATAACGTCTGTTCTGTAACCATGACTACATTCTGGAGGGGGGGGATCTCGTTTAACTTATTAACAGCCCATAAGGCTGTGAACAAATGTCTTGAAGGCTCTGCTTAAGGATCATTTCTAACATTTTAAAATTTGAAATGCAATTTACCATTTTAAAAAGTATTTTTTAATTATTTTTTTTATAAAAACAAATGTATTTAAGAGAAACATGTCCAAAAAAAAGAATCATGTAGTTAACATCAATAACCACATTATCTGTGACAGGAAGTGTCCCAAAAGGGCAGTCTATTCCCTATATAGTGCACTACTGCAGACCACAGGGACCAGAGCCCTTATGGGTTTCCCTATGGGTCCTGGTCTAAAGTAGTGCACTATAATAGGGGATAGGGTGCCCTTTGGGACACGTCCCTGGGGACACGTCCTCTTCCTGTACTTCAAACCATTACTAAAGGCCTTTAACAGTATCTGCATAGTACTATATGGAGACCCCGATCTTTAACTTGAGTCTGAAAAATACCAGCACAAATAGCAATTCAAAATATTACAACTTAACACAAGTGTATCAAGCTTGAAAAACACGTCAACACAAACATCCACATTCTAACAGTAAAATAACTCTAATTCTCTTTCCAGCCATGGGACAAATATCACAATCTCTCTCTCTCTCTCATTCCCTCTCTCTCTCTCTCCCTCTCTCTCCCTCTCTCTCCCTCTCTCATCCCCCCCCCCTCTCTCTCTCTCTCTCTCTCTCTCTCTCTCTCTCTCTCTCTCTCATTCCCTCTCTCTCCCTCTCTCATCCCCCTCTCTCTCATCCCTCTCTCTCTCTCAAACTGTTTACGCTACACACCAGAACTAGGAGGACCTAGTTGAGGGCAGTGGGTGTGTCCAGTACGGAGCGTTGAGAACACCGACAACCAAACAGAGAGTCCAGTTTACAGTCTTAAAACAGGATACGTCTCAAACAGCATCCTATTCCCTATGTAGTGCACTACTGCAGACCAGGGCCTACAGGGCTTAAAAGTACTGCTTAATACAGGGAATAGGGGTGTGATTTGGGACGCGGGCCCCTAGGACTTATCAAATACATGGCGAGTGGACTGGATGACATCACGAGAGCCTGGGGATGATGTCACGTTGCTGCTGGGAGTGGTCAGAGGAGGAGGAGGAGTCTGGAGAACATGGCTGGCTCTCATTGGCCCGTTGTCTTCAGTGTCATCATTTGAAGGCGTGGCTTCTTCATCAGTTTGCTCCAAAAGGTGGAGGGGGGGAGGGGCTATTTGGATTCACCCAAACAAGCACTGGAAATAGAATGACAAAGACTGGTTAGTGGAGGTTAGTGGACCTAACAGACCGGTTAGTTAGTGGAGGTTGGTGGAGGTAACAGACTGGTTAGCTCTGGTCCTGGTTCAGATATTCAGTCCTCTCTCTATTAATCAGGTACTACAGAGCAACCGTGTTCGATCTCACACTAGGGGTGAAACAGAGCCGGGAATGAAACTAACAGGAAACATAAAGGAATAGAGTAGCAGCCTTACATTGTCTTGACCCCCAAGGTCGGGTCGGGTTAGAACTGTCCAGCGCTGCTGGGGTCACACTGTAACAGACGCACGATGGAGGGGTCACTTTTAGCCCCTTTAATGAACTCTTCCAGAGACAGTTTACCTGGAGAAACAATAACAACAGGAAACAGTCAGGTTAGATTAACCTTTAATGAACTCTTCCAGAGACAGTTTACCTGGAGAATCAACAACAACAGGAAACAGTCAGGTTAGATTAACCTTTAATGAACTCTTCCAGAGACAGTTTACCTGGAGAAACAACAACAACAGGAAACAGTCAGGTAAACACTAGCTATATGAGTGTATAATAATGATCAAATAGAGAGTTTGAAGTTTGGACAACGAACTGAAAACCACTGAGTAAGTAGGTCCCCAACAGGCGTTAACGCTAGTAGTCAGATGGGATTATTAACAGGCGGTAACGCTAGTAGTCAGATGGGATTATTAACAGGCGGTAACGCTAGTAGTCAGATGGGATTATTAACAGGCGTTAACGCTAGTAGTCAGATGGGATTATTAACAGGCGGTAACGCTAGTAGTCAGATGGGATTATTAACAGGCGGTAACGCTAGTAGTCAGATGGGATTATTAACAGGCGGTAACGCTAGTAGTCAGATGGGATTATTAACAGGCGGTAACGCTAGTAGTCAGATGGGATTATTAACAGGCGGTAACGCTAGTAGTCAGATGGGATTATTAACAGGCGGTAACGCTAGTAGTCAGATGGGATTATTAACAGGCGGTAACGCTAGTAGTCAGATGGGATTATTAACAGGCGGTAACGCTAGTAGTCAGATGGGATTATTAACAGGCGGTAACGCTAGTAGTCAGATGGGATTATTAACAGGCGTTAACGCTAGTAGTCAGATGGGATTATTAACAGGCGGTAACGCTAGTAGTCAGATGGGATTATTAACAGGCGTTAACGCTAGTAGTCAGATGGGATTATTAACAGGCGGTAACGCTAGTAGTCAGATGGGATTATTAACAGGCGGTAACGCTAGTAGTCAGATGGGATTATTAACAGGCGGTAACGCTAGTAGTCAGATGGGATTATTAACAGGCGGTAACGCTAGTAGTCAGATGGGATTATTAACAGGCGGTAACGCTAGTAGTCAGATGGGATTATTAACAGGCGGTAACGCTAGTAGTCAGATGGGATTATTAACAGGCGGTAACGCTAGTAGTCAGATGGGATTATTAACAGGCGGTAACGCTAGTAGTCAGATGGGATTATTAACAGGCGGTAACGCTAGTAGTCAGATGGGATTATTAACAGGTGGTAACGCAGTATCCACGTTTTCATATCATCATTACCATCCTTCTCTCATCCCGGGATTTGGGTTATTACCGGTTTAGCACAGAAGGGGGCGCTAAAAAAGCAAGAAAAACCCATTGGGCCTCTATTACCAGAATGCTAACCAAATTACCACAAACCAATAGCAAAATCACATGGACGCTGTTAGCTAAATGCTAACAAGCAAAAACGTACATAAACTAATTGCAAAGACAAACAAATCCATCTCATAAAGTTATAAAGGCTTCTCAGTAGCTGGGGCGGTATACCCTATATCAATACACTCCCTCTATCGGCTTCTAAATAGCTGGGGCGGTATACCCTATACCAGTACACTCCCTCTATCGGCTTCTCAATAGCTGGGGCGGTATACCCTACACCAATACACTCCCTCTATCGGCTTCTCAATAGCTGGGGCGGTATACCCTATACCAGTACACTCCCACTATCGGCTTCTCAATAGCTGGGGCGGTATACCCAATACCAGTACACTCCCACTATCGGCTTCTCAATAGCTGGGGCGGTATACCCAATACCAGTACACTCCCACTATCGGCTTCTCAATAGCTGGGGCGGTATACCCTATTCCAGTACACTCCCACTATCGGCTTCTCAATAGCTGGGGCGGTATACCCTATACCAGTACACTAACACTCTCACTATCGGCTTCTCAATAGCTGGGGCGGTATACCAGTACACTCCCTCTATCGGCTTCTCAATAGCTGGGGCGGTATACCCTATACCAGTACACTAACACTCTCACTATCGGCTTCTCAATAGCTGGGGCGGTATACCAGTACCCTCCCACTATCGGCTTCTCAATAGCTGGGGCGGTATACCAGTACACTCACTCTATCGGCTTCTCAATAGCTGGGGCGGTATACCCTATACCAGTACACTAACACTCTCACTATCGGCTTCTCAATAGCTGGGGCGGTATACCCTATACCAGTACACTAACACTCTCACTATCGGCTTCTCAATAGCTGGGGCGGTATACTAGTACACTCCCACTATAGGCTGTAATGTGTTGGAGGTGGATGAGATGAGACCTACCGTCTCTGTTGGTGTCCATCTGTCTGAAGATCTTCTCTGTTCTCTTCTCTGGAGTAGACTCATCTTCTGGCATCTTCATCACAGACGACACCATCTTATAGATCGCCTGGAGAATAAAAACACAGACACCATCTTATAGATATCCTGGAGAATAAAACAGATATCCTGGAGAATAAACACACAGACACCATCTGACAGATATCCTGGAGAATAAACACACAGACACCATCTTATAGATATCCTGGAGAATAAACACACAGATATCCTGGAGAATAAAACACACAGACACCATCTTATAGATATCCTGGAGAATAAACACACAGACACCATCTTATAGATATCCTGGAGAATAAACACACAGACACCATCTTATAGATATCCTGGAGAATAAACACACAGACACCATCTTATAGATATCCTGGAGAATAAACACACAGACACCATCTTATAGATATCCTGGAGAATAAACACACAGACACCATCTTATAGATATCCTGGAGAATAAAACACACAGACACCATCTTATAGATATCCTGGAGTATAAACACACAGACACCATCTTATAGATATCCTGGAGAATAAAACACACAGACACCATCTTATAGATATCCTGGAGAATAAACACACAGACACCATCTTATAGATATCCTGGAGAATCAGACACCATCTTATAGATATCCTGGAGAATAAACACACAGACACCATCTTATAGATATCCTGGAGAATAAAACACACAGATATCCTGGAGAATAAAACACACAGACACCATCTTATAGATATCCTGGAGAATAAACACACAGACACCATCTTATAGATAGATATCCTGGAGAATAAACACACAGACACCATCTTATAGATATCCTGGAGAATAAACACAGACATCATCTTATAGATATCCTGGAGAATAAACACACAGACGCCATCTTATAGATATCCTGGAGAATAAAACACACAGACACCATCTTATAGATATCCTGGAGAATAAACACACAGACACCATCTTATAGATATCCTGGAGAATAAAACACACAGACACCATCTGATAGATAGATATCCTGGAGAATAAACACACAGACACCATCTTATAGATAGATATCCTGGAGAATAAACACACAGACACCATCTTATAGATATCCTGGAGAATAAACACACAGACACCATCTTATAGATATCCTGGAGAATAAAACACAGACACCATCTGATAGATATCCTGGAGAATAAAACACACAGACACCATCTTATAGATATCCTGGAGAATAAACACACAGACACCATCTTATAGATATCCTGGAGAATAAACACACAGACACCATCTTATAGATATCCTGGAGAATAAAACACACAGACACCATCTTATAGATATCCTGGAGTATAAACACACAGACACCATCTTATAGATATCCTGGAGAATAAAACACACAGACACCATCTTATAGATATCCTGGAGAATAAACACACAGACATCATCTTCTAGATATCCTGGAGAATAAAACACACAGATATCCTGGAGAATAAAACACACAGACACCATCTTATAGATATCCTGGAGTATAAACACACAGACACCATCTTATAGATATCCTGGAGAATAAACACACAGACACCATCTTATAGATATCCTGGAGAATAAAACACACAGACACCATCTTCTAGATATCCTGGAGAATAAAACACACAGGTATCCTGGAGAATAAACACACAGACACCATCTGATAGATATCCTGGAGAATAAACACACAGGTATCCTGGAGAATAAACACACAGACACCATCTGATAGATGTCCTGGAGAATAAAACACACAGATATCCTGGAGAATAAATCACACAGACACCATCTTATAGATATCCTGGAGAATAAACACACAGACACCATCTTATAGATATCCTGGAGAATAAACACACAGACACCATCTTATAGATATCCTGGAGAATAAAACACACAGACACCATCTTATAGATAGATATCCTGGAGAATAAACACACAGACACCATCTTATAGATATCCTGGAGAATAAACACACAGACACCATCTTATAGATATCCTGGAGAATAAAACACACAGACACCATCTTATAGATATCCTGGAGAATAAACACACAGACACCATCTTATAGATATCCTGGAGAATAAACACACAGACACCATCTTATAGATATCCTGGAGAATAAAACACACAGACACCATCTTATAGATATCCTGGAGAATAAACACACAGACACCATCTGATAGATATCCTGGAGAATAAAACACACAGAAATCCTGGAGAATAAACACACAGACACCATCTTATAGATATCCTGGAGAACAAAACACACAGACACCATCTTATAGATATCCTGGAGAATAAACACACAGAAATCCTGGAGAATAAAACACACAGACACCATCTTATAGATATCCTGGAGAATAAACACACAGACACCATCTTATAGATATCCTGGAGAATAAACACACAGACACCATCTTATAGATATCCTGGAGAATAAACACACAGACACCATCTTATAGATATCCTGGAGAATAAACACACAGACACCATATTATACACTGAACAGAAATATAAACACAGCATGTAAAGTGTTGGTCTCATGTTTCATGAGCTAAAATAAAAGATCCCAGAAATGTCCCATATGCACAAAAATATTATTTATCTCAAATGTGTTTATATCCCTGTTAGTGAGCATTTCTCCTTTACCAAGATAATCCATCCACCTGACAGGTGTGGCATATCAAGAAGCTGATTTAACAGCATGATCATTACAGGTGCACCTTGTGCTGGGGACAATAAAAGGCCACTCTAAAATGTGCAGTTTTGCCACACAACACAATGCCACAGATGTCTCAAGTTTTGAGGGAGCGTGCAATTGGCCTGCTGACTGCAGGAATGTCCACCAGAGCTGTTGCCAGAGAATGTAATGTTAATTTCTTTACCATAAGCCGCCTCCAACATTGTTTTAGAGAATTTGGCAGTAAGTCCAACCGTCCTCACAACCGCAGACCACTTCTTCACCTCGGGGATCATCTGAGACCAGCCACCCGGACAGCTGATGAAACTCTGTGTTTGCACAACCAAAGAATTTCTGCACAAACTGTCAGAAACCGTCTCATGGAAGCTCATCTGTGTGCTCGTCGTCCTCACCAGGGTCTTGACCTGACTGCAGTTCGGCATCGTAACCGACTTCAGTGGGGAAATGCCTACCTTTGATGGCGACTGGTACGCTGGAGAAGTGTGCTCTTCACAGATGAGAGCACACTCTTCATTCATTCGCCGCCATCACCTCATGTTTCAGCATGATAATGCACGGCCCGACGTCGCAAGGATCTGTACACAATTCCTGGAAGCTGAAAATATCCCAGTTCTTCCATGGCCTGCATACTCACCAGACATGTCACCCATTGAGCATGTTTGGGATGCTCTGGATGTTCCAGTTCCCGCCAATATCCAGCAACTTCGCACAGCCATTGAAGAGGAGTGGGACAACATTGCACAGGCCACAATCAACAGCCTGATCAACTCTATGTGAAGGAGATGTGTCGCGCTGCATGAGGCAAATGGTGGTCACACCAGATACTGACTGGTTTTCTGATCCACGTCCCCTACCTTTTATAAAGGTATCTGTGACCAACAGATGCATATCTGTATTCCCAGTCATGTGAAATCCATAGATTAGGGCCTCATTTATTTATTTATTTAAATTGACTTATTTTCCTTATATGAACTGTAACTCAGTAAAATATCTTAAATTGTTGCATGCGGCAACTAGCCAAGTGGTTAGAGCGTTGGACTAGTAACCGAAAGGTTCCTAGATCAAATCCCCCGAGCTGACAAGGTATAAATCTGTCGTTCTGCCCCTGAACAAGGCAGTTAACCCACTGTTCCCCGGTAGGCCGTCATTGTAAATAAGAATTTGTTCTTAACTGACTTGCCTAGTTAAATAAAGGGTAAAATAAATAAAGAAAAAAATGCTGCGAAAATATTTTTGTTCAGTATAGATGTCTACAAATAATAATGTTCGCTAAATGTTCCATAATGATAAAATGAGATCTTCACTCTGCAACACGGTCTGGAAGGTTCTACTGGAGGAATATGGTCCAGGCTACGGCTCTGCAACACGGTCTGGAAGGTTCTATTGGAGGAATATGGTCCAGGCCACGGCTCTGCAACAGGTTCTACTGGAGGAATATGGTCCAGGCTACGGCTCTGCAACAGGTTCTACTGGAGGAATATGGTCCAGGCCACAGCTCTGCAACACGGTCTGGAAGGTTCTATTGGAGGAATATGGTCCAGGCCACAGCTCTGCAACACGGTCTGGAAGGTTCTATTGGAGGAATATGGTCCAGGTTACGGCTCTGCAACACCGTCTGGAAGGTTCTATTGGAGGAATATGGTCCAGGCTACAGCTCTGCCAGTGATATCTCCGCTAGATACATGGCCATAGCAAAGTCTTTAGAGTAAATGACCTGTTGAAACAGTACATGTAGCAGAGGGACTGTCTGCCAGCGGGCTGGGAGCTAGGACTGGTCTGGGACTGGGAGCTAGGACTGGTCTGGGACTGGTCTGGGACTGGTCTGGGACTGGTCTGGGACTGGGAGCTAGGGCTGGTATGGGACTGGGAGCTAGGGCTGGTCTGGGACTGGTCTGGGACTGGTCTGGGACTGGTCTGGGACTGGGAGCTAGGACTGGTCTGGGACTGGGAGCTAGGACTGGTCTGGGACTGGTCTGGGACTGGGAGCTAGGACTGGTCTGGGACTGGTCTGGGACTGGGAGCTGGGACTGGGAGCTAGGACTGGTCTGGGACTGGTCTGGGAGCTGGGACTGGGAGCTAGGACTGGTCTGGGACTGGGAGCTAGGACTGGTCTGGGACTGGTCTGGGACTGGTCTGGGAGCTAGGACTGGTCTGGGACTGGGAGCTAGGACTGGTCTGGGACTGGGAGCTAGGACTGGTCTGGGACTGGTCTGGGACTGGGAGCTAGCACTGGTCTGGGACTGGTCTGGGACTGGCCTGGGACTGGGAGCTAGGACTGGTCTGGGACTGGGAGCTAGGACTGGTCTGGGACTGGGAGCTAGGACTGGTCTGGGACTGGTCTGGGACTGGTCTGGGACTGGGAACTAGGACTGGTCTGGGACTGGGAGCTAGGACTGGTCTGGGACTGGGAGCTAGGACTGGTCTGGGACTGGGAGCTAGGACTGGTCTGGGACTGGGAGCTAGGACTGGTCTGGGACTGGTCTGGGACTGGTCTGGGACTGGGAGCTAGGACTGGTCTGGGACTGGGAGCTAGGACTGGTCTGGGACTGGTCTGGGACTGGTCTGGGACTGGGAACTAGGACTGGTCTGGGACTGGGAGCTAGGACTGGTAACTAGGACTGGTCTGGGACTGGGAGCTAGGACTGGTCTGGGACTGGGACTGGGAGCTAGGACTGGTCTGGGACTGGACTGGGAGCTAGGACTGGGAGCTAGGACTGGTAACTAGACTGGACTGGGAGCTAGGACTGGACTGGGAGCTAGGACTGGTCTGGGACTGGGAGTTAGGACTGGTCTGGGACTGGGAGCTAGGACTGGTCTGGGACTGGGAGCTAGGACTGGGAGCTAGGACTGGTCTGGGACTGGGAGCTAGGACTGGTCTGGGACTGGGAGCTAGGACTGGTCTGGGACTGGGAGCTAGGACTGGTCTGGGACTGGGAGCTAGGACTGGTCTGGGACTGGGCTAGGACTGGTCTGGGACTGGGAGCTAGGACTGGTCTGGGACTGGGAGCTAGGACTGGTCTGGGACTGGGAGCTAGGACTGGTCTGGGAGCTAGGACTGGTCTGGGAGCTAGGACTGGTCTGGGAGCTAGGACTGGTCTGGGAGCTAGGACTGGTCTGGGAGCTAGGACTGGTCTGGGACTGGGAGCTAGGACTGGTCTGGTCTGGGAGCTAGGACTGGTCTGGGACTGGTCTGGGACTGGGAGCTAGGACTGGTCTGGGACTGGGAGCTAGGACTGGTCTGGGACTGGGAGCTAGGACTGGTCTGGGACTGGGAGCAAGGACTGGTCTGGGACTGGTCTGGGACTGTCTGGGACTGGGAACTAGGACTGGTCTGGGACTGGGAGCTAGGACTGGTAACTAGGACTGGTCTGGGACTGGGAGCTAGGACTGGTCTGGGACTGGTCTGGGACTGGGACTGGGAGCTAGGACTGGTCTGGGACTGGTCTGGGACTGGACTGGGAGCTAGGACTGGTAACTAGGACTGGACTGGGAGCTAGGACTGGGAGCTAGGACTGGTCTGGGACTGGGAGCTAGGACTGGTCTGGGAGCTAGGACTGGTCTGGGACTGGGAGCTAGGACTGGGAGCTAGGACTGGTCTGGGACTGGGAGCTAGGACTGGTCTGGGACTGGGAGCTAGGACTGGTCTGGGACTGGGAGCTAGGACTGGTCTGGGACTGGGAGCTAGGACTGGTCTGGGACTGGGAGCGAGGACTGGTCTGGGACTGGGAGCTTGGACTGGTCTGGGGCTGGGAGCTAGGACTGGTCTGGGGCTGGGAGCTGGGACTGGTCTGGGACTGGGAGCTGGGACTGGTCTGGGACTGGGTGCTGGGACTGGTCTGGGACTGGGTGCTAGGACTGGTCTGGGACTGGGAGCTAGGACTGGTCTGGGACTGGGAGCTAGGACTGGTCTGGGGCTGGGAGCTAGGACTGGTCTGGGACTGGGAGCTGGGACTGGTCTGGGACTGGGTGCTAGGACTGGTCTGGGACTGGGAGCTGGGACTGGTCTGGGACTGGTCTGGGACTGGGAGCTAGGACTGGTCTGGGACTGGGAGCTAGGACTGGTCTGGGACTGGGAGCTAGGACTGGTCTGGGACTGGGAGCTAGGACTGGTCTGGGAGCTAGGACTGGTCTGGGACTGGGAGCTAGGACTGGTCTGGGACTGGGAGCTAGGACTGGTCTGGGAGCTAGGACTGGTCTGGGACTGGGAGCTAGGACTGGTCTGGGACTGGGAGCTAGGACTGGTCTGGGACTGGGAGCTAGGACTGGTCTGGGACTGGGAGCTAGGACTGGTCTGGGACTGGGAGCTAGGACTGGTCTGGGACTGGGAGCTAGGACTGGTCTGGGACTGGGAGCTAGGACTGGTCTGGGACTGGGCTAGGACTGGTCTGGGACTGGGAGCTAGGACTGGTCTGGGACTGGGAGCTAGGACTGGTCTGGGAGCTAGGACTGGACTGGGAGCTAGGACTGGTCTGGGAGCTAGGACTGGTCTGGGAGCTAGGACTGGTCTGGGAGCTAGGACTGGTCTGGGAGCTAGGACTGGTCTGGGACTGGGAGCTAGGACTGGTCTGGTCTGGGAGCTAGGACTGGTCTGGTCTGGGAGCTAGGACTGGTCTGGGACTGGTCTGGGACTGGGAGCTAGGACTGGTCTGGGACTGGGAGCTAGGACTGGTCTGGGACTGGGAGCTAGGACTGGTCTGGGACTGGTCTGGGACTGTCTGGGACTGGGAACTAGGACTGGTCTGGGACTGGGAGCTAGGACTGGTAACTAGGACTGGTCTGGGACTGGGAGCTAGGACTGGTCTGGGACTGGTCTGGGACTGGGAGCTAGGACTGGTCTGGGACTGGTCTGGGACTGGACTGGTAACTAGGACTGGACTGGGAGCTAGGACTGGACTGGGAGCTAGGACTGGTCTGGGACTGGGAGCTAGGACTGGTCTGGGACTGGGAGCTAGGACTGGTCTGGGACTGGGAGCTAGGACTGGTCTGGGACTGGGAGCTAGGACTGGTCTGGGACTGGGAGCTAGGACTGGTCTGGGACTGGGCTAGGACTGGTCTGGGACTGGGAGCTAGGACTGGTCTGGGACTGGGAGCTAGGACTGGTCTGGGACTGGGAGCTGGGACTGGTCGCTAGGACTGGTCGCTAGGACTGGTCTGGGACTGGTCGCTAGGACTGGTCTGGGACTGGTCGCTAGGACTGGTCTGGGACTGGTCTGGGACTGGGAACTAGGACTGGTCTGGGACTGGGAACTAGGACTGGTCTGGGACTGGGAACTAGGACTGGTCTGGGACTGGGAACTAGGACTGGTCTGGGACTGGGAGCTAGGACTGGTCTGGGACTGGGAGCTAGGACTGGTCTGGGACTGGGAGCTAGGACTGGTCTGGGACTGGGAGCTAGGACTGGTCTGGGACTGGGAGCTAGGACTGGTCTGGGACTGTCTGCCAGCAGCTTGGACAGGTCTGGGACTGGTCTGGGACCGTCTGCCAGCAGCTTGGACAGGTCTGGGACTGGTCTGGGACCGTCTGCCAGCAGCTTGGACTGGTCTGGGACTGGTTCTGGGACTGGGAGCTAGGACTGGTCTGGGACTGGGAGCTAGGACTGGTCTGGGACTGGGAGCTGGGACTGGGAGCTAGGACTGGTCTGGGACTGGTCGCTAGGACTGGTCTGGGACTGGGAGCTAGGACTGGGAGCTAGGACTGGTCTGGGACTGTCTGCCAGCAGCTTGGACTGGTCTGGGACTGGTCTGGGACCTTCTGCCAGCAGCTTGGACTGGTCTGGGACTGGGAGCTAGGACTGGTCTGGGACTGGGAGCTAAGACTGGGAGCTAGGACTGGTCTGGGACTGGGAGCTAGGACTGGTTTGGCACTGGTTCTGGGACTGTCTGCCAGCAGCTAGGACTGGTCTAGGACTGGTCTGGGACTGGTCTGGGATCGGTCTGGGACCGTCTTCCAGCAGCTAGGACTAGTCTGGGACTGGGAGCTAGGACTGGTCTGGGAGCTAGGACTGGTCTGGGACTAGGAGCTAGGACTGGTCTGGGAGCTGGGACTGGTCTGGGACTGGTCTGGGACTGGGAGCTAGGACTGGTCTGGGACTGGGAGCTAGGACTGGTCTGGGAGCTAGGACTGGTCTGGGAGCTAGGACTGGTCTGGGAGCTAGGACTGGTCTGGGACCGTGTGCCAGCAGCTAGGACAAGTCTGGGACTGGGAGCTGGGACTGGTCTGGGACTGGGAGCTAGGATTGGTCTGGGACTGGGAGCTAGGACTGGTCTGGGAGCTAGGACTGGTCTGGGACTGGGAGCTGGGACTGGTCTGGGACTGGGAGCTGGGACCGGTCTGGGACCATCTGCCAGCAGCTAGGACTAGTCTGGGACTGGGGCTAGGACTGGTCTGTGAGCTAGGACTGGTCTGGGACTGGGAGCTAGGACTGGTCTGGGACTGGGAGCTGGGACTGGTCTGGGACTGGGAGCTAGGACTGGTCTGGGACTGGGAGCTAGGACTGGTCTGGGACTGGGAGCTAGGACTGGTCTGGGACTGGGAGCTAGGACTGGTCTGGGACTGGGAGCTAGGACTGGTCTGGGACTGGGAGCTAGGACTGGTCTGGGAGCTAGGACTGGTCTGGGAGCTAGGACTGGTCTGGGACCGTCTGCAAGCAGCTAGGACTAGTCGGACTGGGAGCTAGGACTGGTCTGGGAGCTAAGACTGGTCTGGGACTGGTCGCTAGGACTGGTCTGGGACTGGTCTGGGACTGGGAACTGGGACTGGTCGCTAGGACTGGGAACTGGGACTGGTCGCTAGGACTCGGAACTGGGACTGGTCGCTAGGACTGGTCTAGGACTGGTCACTAGGACTGGTCTGGGACTGGTCTGGGACTGGTCTGGGACTGGTCTGGGACTGGTCGCTAGGACTGGTCTGGGACTGGGAGCTAGGACTGGTCTGGGACTGGGAGCTAGGACTGGTCTGGGACTGGTCTGGGACTGGTCTGGGACCGTCTGCCAGCAGCTAGGACTAGTCGGACTGGGAGCTAGGACTGGTCTGGGAGCTAGGACTGGTCTGGGACTGGTCTGGGACTGGGAACTGGGACTGGGAACTGGGACTGGTCTGGGACTGGTCGCTAGGACTGGGAACTGGGACTGGGAACTGGGACTCGGAACTGGGACTGGTCGCTAGGACTCGGAACTGGGACTGGTCGCTAGGACTGGTCTGGGACTGGTCGCTAGGACTGGTATGGGACTGGGAGCTAGGACTGGGAGCTAGGACTGGGAGCTAGGACTGGGAGCTAGGACTGGTCTGGGACTGGGAGCTGGGACTGGTCTGGGACTGGTCTGGGACCGTCTGCCAGCAGCTAGGACTAGTCGGACTGGGAGCTAGGACTGGTCTGGGAGCTAGGACTGGTCTGGGACTGGTCTGGGACTGGTCTGGAACTGGGACTGGTCTGGGACTGGTCGCTAGGACTGGGAACTGGGACTGGTCGCTAGGACTCGGAACTGGGACTGGTTGCTAGGACTTGGAACTGGGACTGGTCGCTAGGACTGGTCTGGGACTGGTCGCTAGGACTGGTCTGGGACTGGTCACTAGGACTGGTCTGGGACTGGTCGCTAGGACTGGTATGGGACTGGGAGCTAGGACTGGGAGCTAGGACTGGTCTGGGACTGGTCTGGGACCATCTGCCAGCAGCTTGGACTGGTCTGGGACTGGTTCTGGGACTTGGAGCTAGGACTGGTCTGGGACTGGGAGCTAGGACTGGTTTGGCACTGGTTCTGGGACTGTCTGCCAGCAGCTAGGACTGGTCTGGGACTGGTCTGGGACTGGTCTGGGACCGTCTGCCAGCAGCTAGGACTAGTCTGGGACTGGGAGCTAGGACTGGTCTGGGAGCTAGGACTGGTCTGGGACTGGGAGCTAGGACTGGTCTGGGAGCTGGGACTGGTGTGGGACTGGGAGCTGGGACTGGTCTGGGACTGGGAGCTAGGACTGGTCTGGGAGCTAGGACTGGTCTGGGACTGGGAGCTGGGACTGGTCTGGGACTGGGAGCTAGGACTGGTCTGGGACTGGGAGCTAGGAATGGTCTGGGAGCTAGGACTGGTCTGGGACCTAGGACTGGTCTGGGACCGTCTGCCAGCAGCTAGGACTAGTCTGGGACTGGGAGCTAGGACTGGTCTGGGACTGGGAGCTAGGACTGGTCTGGGAGCTAGAACTGGTCTGGGACTGGGAGCTGGGACTGGTCTGGGACTGGGAGCTAGGACTGGTCTGGAAGCTAGGACTGGTCTGGGACTGGTCTGGGACCGGTCTGGGACTGGGAGCTGGGACTGGTCTGGGAGCTGGGACTGGTTCTGGGACTGGGAGCTAGGACTGGTCTGGGACTGGGAGCTAGGACTGGTCTGGGACTGGTCTGGGACTGGGAGCTAGGACTGGTCTGGGACTGTCTGCCAGCAGCTTGGTCTGGGACTGGTCTGGGACTGTCTGCCAGCAGCTTGGACTGGTCTGGGACTGGTCTGGGACCGTCTGCCAGCAGCTAGGACTGGTCTGTCTCCAGTGTTGCGACTGTTTAGACACAGATCTGGCCAGTGTCTGCAACATGTTTACGAGGAGTTAACCTGTTAGGGCTAGGGGGCAGTATTTGGTGCCACCTAGCCCAGAGAGGTTAATTAACATGAGTATATATTTCAGTAGACATCGGTACGTGTAGGTAGTCTGAGCATTTTAGGTGTAGTTTGTACAGGAGTGAAATCCAACAGTAAGATTATGTTGCTGATCAACAAATAAATCAGTCAACATGAACCATGCTACAGAGGACAACATTTACGTCAACAACAAGTTGGTCAACACTACTGAAGGTCAATCCCCACCTGTACCATCTCAGACATGCTGATGTATCCGTTCCTGCCTTACCTGTACCATCTCAGACATGCTGATGTGTCTGTTCCCGTCCATAATGTGCCTACAAATAACACACCAGAACTACAAATCCCACCTCTCTGTTCCTGCCTCACCTGTACGATCTCCAGCATCTCAGACTTGCTGATGTATCCGTTCCCGTCCAGGTCGTACATGCTGAAGGCCCACTTTAATTTCTGTTCCAGCTTGCCCCGCGACGTGACGCTCAGAGCGATGATGAACTCCCGGAAGTCTATCGTCCCGTCCCCGTTGGCGTCGAAGGTGCGGAAGACGTGCTCCGCGAACTTGGAGGCGTCTCCGTAAGGGAAGAAGTTACCGTAGATCTTCTTAAACTCTTCCATGGAGAGGTTCCCGCTGGGGCAGTCCCTCAGGAAACCCTTATACCACTCCTGAATCTCATGCTCTGTGAAGTCCGTGCTCTCCAGCAGATCCTGCATCACCTCCGGCCGGAGTTTGCTGTTCTGCTTCCCCATGGCTGGTGGTTACTATAGTAACAGCTGGAAGAGAGAGAGAGAGAGAGAGAAAACAGAAACTGAGAAAAGGGAGAGGAAAGATGTCCACTAGTACTGAAGACGAAGATGATAACAGCTATACAGAGAAATTAGAGATGCACCATCATACATGACACAGGAGAAGAAAAAAGGACCCAAAAACGTATGTTTGGTTGTTTGCATATCACAGAAAGCTTCATTAAAAGACTACTTAGTTATCAGAGCAGTAAAAGAAAGCAGACAGAACAGTATCTCTCTACTGCTATGCCTGTATCCTTCTGAGGATCCCTCATGGTGGAATGAGGGAGAAGTCTACTTCACTGTGCCCAGGAATGTTCACATGCTCAATGTAACCAAACATATTATGTCTGAAGTGATGGAATATTCCATGCAGCAGACAGACACAAATATGTCCATGTATCGAACGTACGGCTGTAGAGAACACTTGGAGAGACAAACACTACTGAACGCTAGCTAGCCTTGGAGAGGCAGACACTACTGAACGCTAGCTAGCCTTGGAGAGACAGACACTACTGAACGCTAGCTTGCCTTGGGGAGACAGACACTACTGAACGCTAGCTAGCCTTGGAGAGGCAGACACTACTGAACGCTAGCTTGCCTTGGAGAGGCAGACACTACTGAACGCTAGCTTGCCTTGGGGAAACAGACACTACTGAACGCTAGCTAGCCTTGAGAACACTTGGGGAGACGGACACTACTGAATGCTAGCTTGCCTTGAGAACACTTGGAGAGACAGACACTACTGAACGCTAGCTAGCCTTGGGGAGACAGACACTACTGAACGCTAGCTTGCCTTGGAGAGACACGACACTACTGAACGCTAGCTAGCCTTGGAGAGACAGACATTACTGAACGCTAGCTAGCCTAGAGAACACTTGGAGAGACAGACACTACTGAACGCTAGCTTGCCTTGGAGAGACGGACACTACTGAACGCTAGCTAGCCTTGGAGAGGCAGACACTACTGAACGCTAGCTTGCCTAGAAAACACTTGGGGAGACAGACACTACTGAACGCTAGCTTGCCTAGAAAACACTTGGGGAGACGGACACTACTGAATGCTAGCTAGCCTAGATAACACGCTGAGTGGACTGAGAAAGGTGCTGCCATCGTACTGCAGAACTATAACAGTTGACAGCGCGTTGAGTCATAAGCCACCACTACAAGCTACCTGGCTCCCTCCTCGCCATGAGACCAGAGACGCTCCCTCCTCGCCATGAGACCAGAGACGTTAATCCCCATAATCCACCACTACAAGGTACCTGGCTCCCTCCTCGCCATGAGACCAGAGACGTTAATCCCCATAATACACCACTACAAGCTACCTGGCTCCCTCCTCGCCATGAGACCAGAGACGTTAATCCCCATAATCCACCACTACAAGCTACCTGGCTCCCTCCTCGCCATGAGACCAGAGACGTTAATCCCCATAATCCACCACTACAAGCTACCTGGCTCCCTCCTCGCCATGAGACCAGAGACGTTAATCCCCATAATCCACCACTACAAGGTACCTGGCTCCCTCCTCGCCATGAGACCAGAGACGTTAATCCCCATAATCCACCACTACAAGCTACCTGGCTCCCTCCTCGCCATGAGACCAGAGACGTTAATCCCCATAATCCACCACTACAAGCTACCTGGCTCCCTCCTCGCCATGAGACCAGAGACGTTAATCCCCATAATCCACCACTACAAGCTACCTGGCTCCCTCCTCGCCATGAGACCAGAGACGTTAATCCCCATAATTCACCACTACAAACTACCTGGCTCCCTCCTCGCCATGAGACCAGAGACGTTAATCCCCATAATTCACCACTACAAACTACCTGGCTCCCTCCTCGCCATGAGACCAGAGACGTTTAATCCCCATAATCCACCACTACAAGCTACCTGGCTCCCTCCTCGCCATGAGACCAGAGACGTTAATCCCCATAATCCACCACTACAAGCTACCTGGCTCCCTCCTCGCCATGAGACCAGAGACGTTAATCCCCATAATCCACCACTACAAACTACCTGGCTCCCTCCTCGCCATGAGACCAGAGACGTTTAATCCCCATAATCCACCACTACAAGCTACCTGGCTCCCTCCTCGCCATGAGACCAGAGACGTAAATTCACATAATCCACCACTTCAGCGCAAGACACACTTCATAAACAAACTCAACTTAACAAAGCTCATAAGTGATTTACCGCTCAAGAGAAACACGACACACTAGCTAAGTTTAGCTCCAAACCCAACTTCATCAAGTTCCTAAGTGATGGAGACGGTGCAGCTCTAGAGAAAGGACTTGTAGGTCTATGTACCAGACAGAGCTGAGGCCTGACACAGTGCAGCTCTAGAGAAAGGACTTGTAGGTCTATGTACCAGACAGAGCTGAGGCCTGACACAGTGCAGCTCTAGAGAAAGGACTTGTAGGTCTATGTACCAGACAGAGCTGAGGCCTGACACAGTGCAGCTCTAGAGAAAGGACTTGTAGGTCTATGTACCAGACAGAGCTGAGGCCTGACACAGTGCAGCCCTAGAGAAAGGACTTGTAGGTCTATGTACCAGACAGAGCTGAGGCCTGACGCAGTGCAGCTCTAGAGAAAGGACTTGTAGGTCTATGTACCAGACAGAGCTGAGGCCTGACACAGTGCAGCTCTAGAGAAAGGACTTGTAGGTCTATGTACCAGACAGAGCTGAGGCCTGACACAGTGCAGCTCTAGAGAAAGGACTTGTAGGTCTATGTACCAGACAGAGCTGAGGCCTGACACAGTGCAGCTCTAGAGAAAGGGCTTGTAGGTCTATGTACCAGACAGAGCTGAGGCCTGACACAGTGCAGCTCTAGAGAAAGGACTTGTAGGTCTATGTACCAGACAGAGCTGAGGCCTGACACAGTGCAGCCCTAGAGAAAGGACTTGTAGAACATCTACTACAGATGAAGTCTGAAGTTTACATACACTTAGGTTGGAATCATTAAAACTCGTTTTTCAACCACTCCACAAATTTCTTGTTACCAAACTATAGGATTGGCAAGTCGGTTAGGACATCTACTTTGTGCATGACACAAGTCATTTTTCCAACAAATGTTTACAGGCAGATTATTTCACTTATAATTCACTGTATCACAATTCCAGTGGGTCAGAAGTTTACATACACTAAGTTGACTGTGCCTTTAAACAGCTTGGAAAATTCCAGAAAATGATGTCATGGCTTTAGAAGCTTCTGATAGGCTAATTAACATCATTTGAGTCAATTGGAGGTGTACCTGTGGATGTATTTCAAGGCCTACCTTCAAACTCAGTGCCTCTTTGCTTTACATCCTGGGAAAATCTAAAGAAATTAGCCAAGACCTCAGACCAAAAAATTGTAGACCTCCACAAGCCTGTTTCATCCTTGGAAGCAATTTACAAAAGCCTGAAGGTACCAAGTTCATCTGTACAAACAATAGTACGCAAGTATAAACACCATGGGTCCACATTCCACATTCTTAAAATAAAGTGGTGAGCCTCACTGACCGAAGACAGGGAATTTTTTACTAGGATTAAATGTCAGGAATTGTGAATAACTGGCTAAGGTGTATGTAAACTTCCGACTTCAACTGTATGTACCAGACAGCTGCAGAGTAGAGGAGTACGTCCTCAGGAGAATGTACCAGACAGCTGCAGAGTAGAGGAGTACGTCCTCAGGAGAATGTACCAGACAGCTGCAGAGTAGTGGAGTACGTCCTCAGGAGAATGTACCAGACAGCTGCAGAGTAGTGGAGTACGTCCTCAGGAGAATGTACCAGACAGCTGCAGAGTAGTGGAGTACGTCCTCAGGAGAATGTACCAGACAGCTGCAGAGTAGAGGGGTACGTCCTCAGGAGAATGTACCAGACAGCTGCAGAGTAGTGGAGTACGTCCTCAGGAGAATGTGTCCATCGTCCTCTCAGCGGCCGGAAAGTCTGTCTCATATCACAATGTCTCTGACATTTCCTTTAAAAAAAAAAAAAAAAAAAAAAAAAAAAATAGCCCCTTTTTTCTCCCCAATTTCCTGGTATCCAATTGGTAGTTACAGTCTTGTCTCATCGCTGCAACTCCAGTACGGACTCGGGAGAGGCGAATTGTGCGCCGCCCCATGGGTCTCCCGGTCGCGGCCGGCTGGACTCAAACCCAGAATCTCTAGTGGCACTGCGATGTCTTAGACCACTGAGCCACTCGGGAGGCCCTCTGACATTTACTGCAACAGGAAGTGAGTTTCCCCCCTCTCTCTCTCTCTCTGCGAGATCAGGTCTCTCTCTCTCTCTGCGAGATCAGGTCTCTCTCTGCGAGATCAGGTCTCTCTCTCTCTCTCTCTCTGTGTGTGAGATCAGGTCTCTCTCTCTCTCTCTCTCTCTCTCTCTCTCTCTGTGAGATCAGGTCTCTCTCTCTCTCTCTCTCTCTCTCTCTCTCTGTGAGATCAGGTCTCTCTCTCTCTCTCTGTGAGATCAGGTCTCTCTCTCTCTCTGTGAGATCAGGTCTCTCTCTCTCTCTGTGAGATCAGGTCTCTCTCTCTCTCTGTGAGATCAGGTCTCTCTCTCTCTCTGTGAGATCAGGTCTCTCTCTCTCTCTCTGTGAGATCAGGTCTCTCTTTCTCTCTCTGTGAGATCAGGTCTCTCTCTCTCTCTCTGTGAGATCAGGTCTCTCTCTCTCTCTCTGTGAGATCAGGTCTCTCTCTCTCTGTGAGATCAGGTCTCTCTCTCTGTGAGATCAGGTCTCTCTCTCTCTGTGAGATCAGGTCTCTCTCGCTCTGTGAGATCAGGTCTCTCTCTCTGTGAGATCAGGTCTCTCTCTCTGTGAGATCAGGTCTCTCTCTCTCTGTGAGATCAGGTCTCTCTCTCTCTGTGAGATCAGGTCTCTCTCTCTGTGAGATCAGGTCTCTCTCTCTGTGAGATCAGGTCTCTCTCTCTGTGAGATCAGGTCTCTCTCTCTCTGCTAGGTCATGTCTCTCTCAATTCAGTTCCATTCAAAGTGCTTTATTGGCATGGGAAACAAACTATATATACACAAAAGTATGTGGACACCCCTTCAAATTAGTGGATTCGGCTATTTCAGCCACACCCGTTGCTGACAGGTGTATAAAAATCGAGCACACAGCCACGCAATCTCCATAGACAAACATTGGCAGTAGAATGGGCCTTACTGAAGAGCTCAGTGGCTTTCAATGGGGCACCGTCACAGGATGCCACCTTTCCAACCAGTCAGTTCGTCAAATTTCTGTCCCGGTCAACTGTAAGTGCTGTTATTGTGAAGTGGACACCTCTAGGAGCAACAACGGCTCAGCCGTGAAGTGGTAGGCCACACAAGCTCACAGAACGGGACCGCCGAGCGATGAATCGCGTAAAAATCGTCTGTCCTCGGTTGCAACACTCCACTACCGAGTTCCAAACTGCCTCTGGAAGCAACGTCAGCACAACAACTGTTGGTCTGGAGCTTCATGAAATGGGTTTCCGTGGCCGAGCAGCCGCACACAAGGTCATGTCTCACTCTCTCTCTGCCAGAGGTCATGTCTCATCAGTAATGAGACTGGAGAGGAGACATGGACAGAGACTGGAGAGGAGACATGGACAGAGACTGGAGAGGAGACACGCTGTCCATCCCACAGTACACCTGTTAGGACCTCCCCTAGAGAGACACGCTGTCCATCCCACAGTACGCCTGTTAGGACCTCTCCACCTCCCCTAGAGAGACACGCTGTCCATCCCACAGTACACCTGTTAGGACCTCCCCTAGAGAGACACGCTGTCCATCCCACAGTACGCCTGTTAGGATCTCTCCACCTCCCCTAGAGAGACACTCAGCTTCTGGAGACCTTTAAGCTGCCGTCTGATTCTCTCAGTAGTTGCCATGGAAACCTCCAGCACAGAATAGAGACCATTGATAAGCTGTAGAAACACCCTGAGAGAGAGAGGAGATGGAGGGAGGAAATATGGAGGGAGGGAGGAAGGAGAGAGGAAGGAGATATGGAGGGAGGGAGGAGTTATGGAGGGAGAGAGGAAGGGAGGAGATATGGAGGGAGAGAGGAAAGAGAGAGGAAGGAGATATGGAGGGAGATATGAAGGGACGGAGGGGATATGGAGGGAGGGAGGGAGAGGGGATCTGGAGGGAGAGAGAGAGGGGATCTGGAGGGAGAGAGAGAGGGGATCTGGAGGGAGAGAGAGGAGGTATGGAGGGAGAGAGGATCTGGAGGGAGAGAGGATCTGGAGGGAGAGAGGATCTGGAGGGAGAGAGGAGGTATGGAGAGAGAGAGAGGAGGTATGGAAAGAGAGGATCTGGAGGGAGAGCGAGAGGAGGTATGGAGAGAGAGCGGATCTGGAGGGAGAGAGGAGATACGGAGGGAGAGAGGATCTGGAGAGAGAGAGAGGAGGTATGGAGAGAGGAGGTATGGAGAGAGAGAGGATCTGGAGAGAGAGAGAGGAGGTATGGAGAGAGAGGGGTAGTACTTTCTCAACTCTCCCTCGTAGTGACTCACTGATGCACTGAGAGACTGAGGGGGGGGGGGAAGAGTGGTGGTTAGTGAGGGGGGAGAGTGGGGCCTGGTGGTTAGTGGGGTGTGTGTGTTAAGGTTACTACAAGCTGCACTTGGGTGGAGTGGGATTTCTGGAGTAGCAGAAACCTTCTGGTAACATGCTATCCTAGCTGGTCCCCCAGTCACACGTGCTTCATTTTGAGTGGCCTTCCCTTGATAGTAGTAGCTAGCTGGCTTTAGCCTGGCTAAAAACATGGCAAGCTAGCTGGCTTTAGCCTGGCTAAAAACATGGCAAGCTAGCTGGCTTTAGCCTGGCTAAAAACATGGCAAGCTAGTTGGCTTTAGCCTGGCTAGAAACATGGCAAGCTAGCTGGCTTTAGCCTGGCTAAAAACATGGCAAGCTAGCTGGCTTTAGCCTGGCTAAAAACATGGCAAGCTAGCTGGCTTTAGCCTGGCTAAAAACATGGCAAGCTAGCTGGCTTTAGCCTGGCTAAAAACATGGCAAGCTAGCTGGCTTTAGCCTGGCTAAAAACATGGCAAGCTAGCTGGCTTTAGCCTGGCTAGAAACATGGCAAGCTAGCTAGCTTTAGCCTGGCTAAAAACATGGCAAGCTAGCTGGCTTTAGCCTGGCTAGAAACATGGCAAGCTAGCTGGCTTTAGCCTGGCTAAAAACATGGCAAGCTAGCTAGCTTTAGCCTGGCTAAAAACATGGCAAGCTAGCTAGCTTTAGCCTGGCTAAAAGGACAGCCTATAGATCACATGAAGCAACCAAGCCACAACACTGAGGAGAGGCTGATACAGAGGTCTACATGTCCAGGTAGAAAACAGCATGGAAACAGCATGGACATGTCGTTTACCAGCGCGGCCGGCTACAACACGTTTACCAGGACAATAATAGACTTTCTGGACATGGACGATAAAACACTTCATATTTCCAGCTTAGAGGAGTGAAATCAATTGAGACAACAAAGCTCCCCCCCCCCCCCCCCTCCCACACACACACACACACACACACACACACACACACCCCTCCCCTGCTGCGGGAGCTGCTCTGTGGGGGAATGTCCAGCTGCAGCCGCCCTTAAGGATGCATCCGGTTTTCAGCGACGGCATCTTCAGCCTGGCTTCACTTTCCCCTGAAAACCGGATGTGGGGACTCCGCTCAGGCACTTCATTAACGTCTGCTACTCTACGATAAGCTACAAACACTCACATAGAAGATGAGGAGGAGGAGGAGAGGGAGGAGGAGGACGAAGAGGAGGATAGAAGAGGAGAGGGAGGAAGAGGAGGAGAGGGAGGACGAAGAGGAGGAAGAGGTGGAGCAGGAGAGGGAGGAGGAAGAGGTGGAGCAGGAGAGGGAGGACGAAGAGGAGGAGAGGGAGGAGGAGGAAGAGGAGAGGGAGGAGGAGGAGGAGAGGGAGGACGAAGAGGAGGAGAGGGAAGAGGAGAGGGAGGAAGAGGAGGAGAGGGAAGAGGAGAGGGAGGAAGAGGAGGAGAGGGAAGAGGAGGGGGAGGAAGAGGAGGAGAGGGAGGAGGAGGGGGAGGAAGAGGAGGAGAGGGAGGAGGAGGGGGAGGAAGAGGTGGAGCAGGAGAGGGAGGAGGAAGAGGTGGAGAGGGAAGAGGAGAGGGAGGAAGAGGAGGAGAGGGAGGAGGAGGGGGAGGAAGAGGTGGAGCAGGAGAGGGAGGAGGAAGAGGTGGAGCAGGAGAGGGAGGAGGAAGAGGAGAGGGAAGAGGAGAGGGAGGAAGAGGAGGAGAGGGAAGAGGAGAGGGAGGAGGAAGAGGAGGAGAGGGAAGAGGAGAGGGAGGAAGAGGAGGAGAGGGAGGAGGAGGGGGAGGAAGAGGTGGAACAGGAGAGGGAGGAGGAAGAGGAGGAGGAAGAGGAGGAGAGGGAGGAGGAGGAGGAAGAGGAGGAGAGGGAGGAGGAAGAGGAGGAGGAAGAGGAGGAGAGGGAGGAGGAAGAGGAGGAGAGGGAGGAGGAGCGAGACACTCCCCAGGTCCACTCTACTGTACCCCAACCCTGCCTAAACCATCCACTGGCACCCAAGCTGAGTGGAGGGAGGATTCCCTGGTCTAGTGGAGGGAGGATCTGAATCAGTGTTTAAAAGGAGTCAACTAGAGGATCTGAATCAGTCTTTAAAAGGAGTCAACTAGAGGATCTGAATCAGTGTTTAAAAAGGAGTCAACAACTAGAGGATCTGAATCAGTGTTTAAAAGGAGTCAACAACTAGAGGATCTGAATCAGTGTTTAAAAAGGAGTCAACAACTAGAGGATCTGAATCAGTGTTTAAAAAGGAGTCAACAACTAGAGGATCTGAATCAGTGTTTAAAAGGAGTCAACAACTAGAGGATCTGAATCAGTGTTTGAAAGGAGTCAACTAGAGGATCTGAATCAGTGTTTGAAAGGAATCAACAACTAGAGGATCTGAATCACTGTTTGAAAGGAATCAACAACTAGAGGATCTGAATCAGTGTTTGAAAGGAATCAACAACTAGAGGATCTGAATCAGTGTTTAAAAGGAGTCAGCTAGAGGATCTGAATCAGTGTTTAAAAGGAGTCAACAACTAGAGGATCTGAATCAGTGTTTGAAAGGAATCAACAACTAGAGGATCTGAATCAGTGTTTGAAAGGAATCGTACCCGTCACTCCAACATGGCTTCAGCCTATTGTCCAACAACACGTACGGTTTGATGCCTCTCCTGATGAGAGCTCTGCTCCATTATCCAGCTACAGGGCTTTTTTTTTTAAATGGCTTTTACGTTCAGCTGCGTCTTTAAAAAACGGCCCGCTCCTTTATTACGTTGCCACGGCAACAGACTCGGCGCACACGACCGGCCCGGTCATTGATACAGAACAACAACAATAATAAATCAAAATGAGAAGAAAAATCAAGAAGACATTTTTTTTCTCTCCTCAACGAATCATCCAACTAACCTCACAACGCCGTTATTACAGACAGATTAGATCACACAAGGTATTTTATTGACCCAAAAAGTAGATATTTTCTGGAGACTAAAAGAGCAACAGTTTGGGAAGGAGGTTCTGTACCAGACCCGGGTCAAATACACAGGAGGTTCTGTACCAGACCCGGGTCAAATACACAGGAGGTTCTGTACCAGACCCGGGCCAAATACACAGGAGGTTCTGTACCAGACCCGGGCCAAATACACAGGAGGTTCTGTACCAGACCCGGGCCAAATACACAGGAGGTTCTGTACCAGACCCGGGTCAAATACACGCCTTACCACTTTCAAATACATGGGAGGTACATTTGATTCGGGACAGACAGACAGCCCTCTAAACCTCATCAGGACAGACAGACAGCCCTCTAAACCTCATCAGGACAGACAGACAGCCTTCTCCAACTCATCAGGACAGACACCCCTCTAAACCTCATCAGGACAGACAGACAGCCCTCTCCAACTCATCAGGACAGACAGCCCTCTAAACCTCTTCAGGACAGACAGACAGCCCTCTCCAACTCATCAGGACAGACAGACAGCCCTCTAAACCTCATCAGGACAGACAGACAGCCCTCTAAACCTCATCAGGATAGACAGACAGCCCTCTCCAACTCATCAGGACAGACAGACAGCCCTCTAAACCTCATCAGGACAGACAGACAGCCCTCTAAACCTCATCAGGATAGACAGACAGCCCTCTCCAACTCATCAGGATAGACAGACAGCCCTCTAAACCTCATCAGGACAGACAGACAGCCCTCTAAACCTCATCAGGACAGACAGACAGCCCTCTAAACCTCATCAGGACAGACAGCCCTCTAAACCTCATCAGGACAGACAGACAGCCCTCTAAACCTCATCAGGACAGACAGACAGCCCTCTCCAACTCATCAGGACAGACAACCCTCTAAACCTCATCAGGACAGACAGACAGCCCTCTAAACCTCATCAGGACAGACAGACAGCCCTCTCCAACTCATCAGGACAGACAGACAGCCCTCTCCAACTCATCAGGACAGACAGACAGCCCTCTCCAACTCATTAGGCGAGTTGTACTGACGCAGCATACCCATGCTGGTATAATGAGGGGCTCCAGGGACATGCCCTGCAGCCCTGGGGTCCAAACTAACCCAGCCCCACTTCCTGTGGTCAGACAGAAATACAGCAACAGGATATGACATAATGGAAAATAACAAACAAAGAGAAAGTAGCATCAGGACAAGGTACAGGAAGTCAGAGCCCAAGGGGGTTGAGCTGACTCGTCAACTGCCGTTACCATCTGAATACAGTCACAGAAAACTCCTTCCTGAAGCGGCGGGAAACAGTAAAAGACGGCTCGTGAAATGTTTCCATGACAGCAGCAGCGGTCAGATGTCTTCATCCTCCTCTGAAACAGAGCAGCGGTCAGATGTCTTCACCAGGTCTTCATCCTCCTCCTCTGAAACAGAGCAGCGGTCAGATGTCTTCATCAGGTCTTCATCCTCCTCCTCTGAAACAGAGCAGCGGTCAGATGTCTTCACCAGGTCTTCATCCTCCTCTGAAACAGAGCAGCGGTCAGATGTCTTCACCAGGTCTTCATCCTCTGAAACACAGCAGCAGTCAGATGTCTTCACCAGGTCTTCATCCTCCTCCTCTGAAACACAGCAGCAGTCAGATGTCTTCACCAGGTCTTCATCCTCCTCTGACTTCCTGATACAGTAACTCTGGAGGTGGTGCAGGACAGGTCTAATGTGGACAATCAGCTGTAGACACAGACAGGAACTGGTGTGGTTCTCTCTCTCTCAACACAATGCCTCGTAGTTAAAGACAAGATGTTTAACACTGACCAGGGTGGAACCATGATAAAGTATTCGCAACACTCTTTCAGGGCTTCCCACCCAGCAGGTTAAAGACAGAACGGACGACCCGGCACGACGACCCACTCTGAGTGGTGATATTCATCAACGCTGACGCTGGGATCCAATCAGAACGCCTGATAATTCCCTCAGGGGGATCTGACTGGGATCCAATCAGAACGCCTGATAATTCCCTCAGGGGAGCTGACTGGGATCCAATCAGAACGCCTGATAATTCCCTCAGGGGAGCTGACTGGGAACCAATCAGAACGTCTGATAATTCCCTCTGGGGGAGCTGACTGGGATCCAATCAGAACGCCTGATAATTCCCTCAGGGGAGCTCACTTCCTGTCTCGCTGTTTGTTTCCAACGATAAGACCGAGTGAGAATGTTTAGTAATGAATGTCAATCCTGTCAGAAGCAGTGTTAGGACCTGGGTAACACCGTGTGTTTGATAAGCAGCGTTAGGACCTGGGTAATACCGCGTGTTTGATAAGCAGCGTTAGGACCTGGGTAACACCGCGTGTTTGAAAAGCAGCGTTAGGACCTGGGTAACACCGCGTGTTTGAAAAGCAGCGTTAGGACCTGGGTAACACCGTGATAAGCAGCGTTAGGACCTGGGTAACACCGCGTGTTTGATAAGCAGCGTTAGGACCTGGGTAACACCGCGTGTTTGATAAGCAGCGTTAGGACCTGGGTAACACCGCGTGTTTGAAAAGCAGCGTTAGGACCTGGGTAACACCGTGATAAGCAGCGTTAGGACCTGGGTAACACCGCGTGTTTGATAAGCAGCGTTAGGACCTGGGTAAGAGGAACCTGGCTGTCAGTAGGACAAGGCTGAGGGCTGCTATGGAAGGAGAGAGGAACCTGGCTGTCAGTAGGACAAGGCTGAGGGCTGCTATGGAAGGAGAGAGGAACCTGGCTGTCAGTAGGACAAGGCTGAGGGCTGCTAGGGAAGGAGAGAGGAACCTGGCTGTCAGTAGGACAAGGCCGAGGGCTGCTATGGAAGGAGAGAGGAACCTGGCTGTCAGTAGCACAAGGCTGAGGGCTGCTATGGAAGGAGAGAGGAACCTGGCTGTCAGTAGGACAAGGCTGAGGGCTGCTATGGAAGGAGAGAGGAACCTGGCTGTCAGTAGGACAAGGCTGAGGGCTGCTATGGAAGGAGAGAGGAACCTGGCTGTCAGTAGGACAAGGCTGAGGGCTGCTAGGGAAGGAGAGAGGAACCTGGCTGTCAGTAGGACAAGGCCGAGGGCTGCTATGGAAGGAGAGAGGAACCTGGCTGTCAGTAGCACAAGGCTGAGGGCTGCTATGGAAGGAGAGAGGAACCTGGCTGTCAGTAGGACAAGGCTGAGGGCTGCTATGGAAGGAGAGAGGAACCTGGCTGTCAGTAGGACAAGGCCGAGGGCTGCTATGGAAGGAGAGAGGAACCTGGCTGTCAGTAGGACAAGGCTGAGGGCTGCTAGGGAAGGAGAGAGGAACCTGGCTGTCAGTAGGACAAGGCTGAGGGCTGCTATGGAAGGAGAGAGGAACCTGGCTGTCAGTAGGACAAGGCTGAGGGCTGCTATGGAAGGAGAGAGGACCCTGGCTGTCAGTAGGACAAGGCTGAGGGCTGCTAGGGAAGGAGAGAGGAACCTGGCTGTCAGTAGGACAAGGCTGAGGGCTGCTATGGAAGGAGAGAGGAACCTGGCTGTCAGTAGGACAAGGCTGAGGGCTGCTATGGAAGGAGAGAGGAACCTGGCTGTCAGTAGGACAAGGCTGAGGGCTGCTAGGGAAGGAGAGAGGAACCTGGCTGTCAGTAGGACAAGGCTGAGGGCTGACACGTCCAACATCCATCACACTGAAAAGGTCAGCAGCTGCACAAAGAACGCACACACGCGCACACACACACACACACACACACACGCACGCGCACACAAACACATGCGCGCGCGCGCACGCACGCACACACACACGCACAAGCAGAAAAGCGTTGATAATGTGTGAAGCCTGCGGACTAGTTGTGTGTGTGTGAGGACTCAGTCCTGTCATACAGTATCTAGTAGCAGAGTGCTAATGGAAATCACCACATGCTTTATGTATGGGACAGTCTCTGCACCACACGGACGACAAGAGGACATGATTTATATTCCTGGAAGGAGAACAACGTGCTCCTTAGTTTTCACAAAAGACCTTTCATTTATTTTTACTAGGAAACCAATTCAAATAGCACCACTCAGACACTCACAGTTTTTTTTCCTTTTAGGAAATACTCTTCAAAAAGGTAAGTGATGTTAAACAAACCAGTGATGGAGCTTCCTGCTTTCTCACACCTGAACCGGCATGCTCCCCGACCGTAAAGGACCCGGCTCCCCGGCCGTAAAGGACCGGGCTCCCCGGCCGTAAAGGACCCGGCTCCCCGGCCGTAAAGGACCCGGCTCCCCGGCCGTAAAGGACCCGGCTCCCCGGCCGTAAAGGACCCGGCTCCCCGGCCGTAAAGAACCCGGCTCCCCGGCCGTAAAGGACCCGGCTCCCCGGCCGTAAAGGACCCGGCTCCCCGGCCGTAAAGGACCCGGCTCCCCGACCGTAAAGAACCCGGCTCCCCGACCGTAAAGAACCCGGCTCCCCGACCGTAAAGAACCCGGCTCCCCGACCGTAAAGAACCCGGCTCCCTAACCGTAAAGAACCCGGCTCCCCGACCGTAAAGAACCTGTAAAGAGGCGGAAGGGAAGGAGGAAGAGGATGAGGAAGAAGAGGCCTCAAGCAATGGCCCACAGCCATAACTGCTGTCCTGGGAAGCTCTTTAATTCCGGCTCTGCTGCTGTCCAGGGAGGCTCTTTTATTCCGGCTCTGCTGCTGTCCCAGGAGACTTTTTTATTCCGGCTCTGCTGCTGTCCCGGGAGACTTTTTTATTCCGGCTCTGCTGCTGTCCCGGGAGACTTTTTTATTCCGGCTCTGCTGCTGTCCCGGGAGACTTTTTTATTCCGGCTCTGCTGCTGTCCAGGGAGGCTCTTTAATTCCGGCTCGGCTGCTGTCCCGGGAGGCTCTTTTATTCCGGCTCTGCTGCTGTCCAGGGAGGCTCTTTAATTCCAGCTCTGCTGCTGTCCAGGGAGGCTCTTTAATTCCAGCTCTGCTGCTGTCCAGGGAGGCTCTTTAATTCCGGCTCTGCTGCTGTCCAGGGAGGCTCTTTAATTCCGGCTCTGCTGCTGTCCCGGGAGGCTTTTTAATTATTCTGCTCAAAGGTTACTGCTTAATTACGCAGTATGCTGCTGCTGCCATGACTACCAGTTGTTAAAGCTACTTATACCGCTGGATAAAGACAGCTGATGTGTCATCGCACATATTAGAGAAGAGCTTCACACCATCCTGCCTGCTACAACACAGCTGAACGGACTAGGCTGATAAGAGACCTTCACACCATCCTGCCTGCTACAACACAGCTGAACGGACTAGGCTGATAACAGAGACCTTCACACCATCCTGCCTGCTACAACACAGCTGAACGGACTAGGCTGATAACAGAGACCTTCACACCATCCTGCCTGCTACAACACAGCTGAACGGACTAGGCTGATAAGAGACCTTCACACCATCCTGCCTGCTACAACACAGCTGAACGGACTAGGCTGATAACAGAGACCTTCACATCATCCTGCCTGCTACAACACAGCTGAACGGACTAGGCTGATAAGAGACCTTCACACCATCCTGCCTGCTACAACACAGCTGAACGGACTAGGCTGATAACAGAGACCTTCACACCATCCTGCCTGCTACAACACAGCTGAACGGACTAGGCTGATAACAGAGACCTTCACACCATCCTGCCTGCTACAACACAGCTGAACGGACTAGGCTGATAACAGAGACCTTCACGCCATCCTGCCTGCTACAACACAGCTGAACGGACTAGGCTGATAACAGAGACCTTCACACCATCCTGCCTGCTACAACACAGCTGAACGGACTAGGCTGATAACAGAGACCTTCACACCATCCTGCCTGCTACAACACAGCTGAACGGACTAGGCTGATAACAGAGACCTTCACACCATCCTGCCTGCTACAACACAGCTGAACGGACTAGGCTGATAACAGAGACCTTCACGCCATCCTGCCTGCTACAACACAGCTGAACGGACTAGGCTGATAACAGAGACCTTCACACCATCCTGCCTGCTACAACACAGCTGAACGGACTAGGCTGATAACAGAGACTACTGAAGTATTATTGGAAGCTGTAGACACTATGATGCAACACATCCAATGATGTTATTCAGTAATACACTGAAACAACACGACTAGATGCTGAAGATGTGTAAACTCAGAAAGGTGGGCTACTGGAGAGAGAGAGAGACAGTGAGAACTAAGTAACCCTCCTTTAAACAAAGATAACAGGGTCTCCCGAGTGGCAGCAGAGAACTGGAAGGAAAGGCGGCCAAAGGAAGTGTTGGCTTTGCATAGGCGCTTTGTTGTGGGACCAGAATTAAATGCCTGGAATGTAAAATTCGGTCTAAGGCACTGCACTCTCATTGCTTGAGGCGTCACTACAGACCCAGGTTCGATCCCAGGCTGTGTCACAGAGCCGGCAGTCTGCAATTGGCCCAGCGTTGTCCGGGTTAGGGGAGGGTTTGGCCGGCTGGGATTTCCTTGTCCCATCGCGCTCTAGTGTCTCCTCGTGGCGGGCGAGGCGCCTGCAAACCGTTTCCTCTGACACGTTGGTGCTTCTGGGATAAGTGGGCAGTGTGTGTCAGGAAGCAGTGCGGCTTGGAAGGGTCGTGTTTCGGAGGACGCACGTCTCTCGACCTTCACCTCTCCCGAGTCCGTACGGGAGTTGAATCGATTGGACTACCAATTGGATATCACGAAATTGGGGAGAAAAAAACGGGTAAAAGTACAAAACGAAAAAAAAAAAGAAAATGATAAAACAAAAGACAACAAACAGAAAGATGATTTCCATTTCAAACCGTCTGAAGGAGACAGCGTGGGAGGGAGCAAGGAAATAGCCGTCTTCCTTCACCTTGAGATAAACACATTTAAATCTCCCAGGAGGAGGCCTGGGGGGGGATCGGCAGAAGAGCGATGCAGATTGAAATCCCACAGGAGGCGGCCTGGGGGGGGATCGGCAGAAGAGCGATGCAGATTGAAATCCCACATTTTTCTATTGTGTTATTTGAAAGTACGTTTGTTTATTTGTAACTCTGTTTTGTTGTTTTTGTCGCACTGCTTTGCTTTATCTTGGCCAGGTCGCAGTTGTAAATGAAAACTTGTTCTCAACTGGCCTACCTGGTTAAATAAAGGACTTGTTCTCTACTAGCCTACCTGGTTAAATAAAGGACTTGTTCTCTACTGGCCTACCTGGTTAAATAAAGGACTTGTTCTCAACTAGCCTACCTGGTTAAATAAAGGACTTGTTCTCAACTAGCCTACCTGGTTAAATAAAGGACTTGTTCTCAACTAGCCTACCTGGTTAAATAAAGGACTTGTTCTCAACTAGCCTACCTGGTTAAATAAAGGTGAAATAAAAAATATAATAAATAAATAAAAGTCCTCACTCTGTCACTCAGAAACGTATTCCAGTGTCTGCCGAACAGCTGAAACTCTTAGCCAGTGTGTATGAGTGTGTTTAGGCTACCTTCCCCCTTCCCCCTACGAAGCAGAGCAGGTACGGATGTTACCAGCAGTATTCAGAAGATCGGGAGAGACAATGTTAAATTAGCTAGAGAAGAATGGATTCCCTTTTCAATGCTAGTTAAGGATACTACAGGCCTAGATATCACCTTGGATTTATTAACTACAAACAGGTAATAGGTGTTTTTTTAATTCTGGTGCCGCTCTGCAAGCAGAAGCTTGTTAGCTAGATAGATAAAAAGGACATTCAAAGTTCCACATTCAAAGGAACCGGTTCAGAAGAAAGATTCTGGTGGGAACAGTGGAAGTGGTTCCGTTCAGAAAGAACCGGTTCAGAAGAAAGATTCTGGTGGGAACAGCGGAAGTGATTCCGTTCAGAAGGAAGCCTCTAAAGCCGCCAGTCATCGTGACAGCGAGAGCCGCTTTACGGCGGCGAGAGACGCTTTACGGCGGCGAGAGCTGCTTTTCAGAACACAGAAAGCAGAGCTGATAACAGCTTGACATTCAGACATATAAACACAGCCAGAGTTCTCTCTGCTGGACAAATAATCCCTCTTCCATATCACCACCCCCAAAAAAACTACAGCTGCTTCCACTGATAGTGTTGCAAGGTTCAACTCTTGCGACTGCATCCTTATCGCTCATTTACTGCATTTATTCTGACCAGGGCCCCGACAGGGAGGCATTCTGGACCGACCAGGGCCCCGACGTGGGAGGCATTCTGGACCGACCAGGGCCCCGACGTGGGAGGCATTCTGGACCGACCAGGGCCCCGACGTGGGAGGCATTCTGGACCGACCAGGGCCCCGACAGGGAGGCATTCTGGACCGACCAGGGCCCCGACAGGGAGGCATTCTGGACCGACCAGGGCCCCGACAGGGAGGCATTCTGGACCGACCAGGGCCCCGACAGGGAGGAATTCTGGACCGAACCTGCACCCTCTAAAAAGCGGGCCATTATTTCAGGTCCAATCATAGGGGAGTGTGTTTGTGTTTCAGAGAGAGTGGCTGATTTCCCAGAGTGCCACTGGGTAACCTCAAACTCCTAACCAGCATTCCATAACCTGGTTTTGTTTCAGTTCAAGCCGAGCTGGAGAGCGGGTTTGGGGTTCGTGTTGTCGATGTCTTCCTGTGGTGCTACAACGCTGGATGCTCCCGTGAGGAGAGAGATGATAAGCTGACTCCATGTCTTACATCCAGCCGCTGTACACAAACACAGAGAGGCTTATCAGACTGGATAAGTACTAATTTGGGGACTGTGTGACTGCCATGTTAAATAAACTAGCCTAAGAAGAAAGCCTGGAAAAACATCAAGAGATATTAGATTCACAGAGAGACACTATAGCTATCTACTTCCACACACACATTAACCACCCACCTGGCACGACACACACACACACACACACACACACACACACACACACACATTCTGGCTGTAACGACAGAGGACTGATAAAACACAAAAGCAGCCTTGTGTCGACATGGTAAATCTCCTCCCTCTGATCAGAGAGTCCTAAACCATCACCTCTGACTGGTCTCTCTGTGTCTCTCCGCTTTAGGACCAGACAACATGTTTCTCTCTCTCTCTCTCTCTCTCTCTCTCTCTCTCTCTCTCTCTCTCTCTCTGTGTCTCTCCGCTTTAGGACCAGACAACATGTTTCTCTCTCTCTCTCTCTCTCTCTCTGTGTCTCTCCGCTTTAGGACCAGACAACCTGTTTCTCTCTCTCTCTCTCTCTCTCTCTGTGTCTCTCCGCTTTAGGACCAGACAACATGTTTCTCTCTCTCTCTCTGTGTGTCTCTCCGCTTCAGGACCAGACAACATGTTTCTCTCTCTCTCTCTGTGTCTCTCCGCTTCAGGACCAGACAACATGTTTCTCTCTCTCTCTCTCTCTCTCTCTCTCTCTCTGTGTGTCTCTCCTCTTTCTTCACCAACCGACTGGCCCTGTGTCCCTGCTGTTAGTCTCTCTGATCAGGACCAACCGACTGGCCCTGTGTCCCTGCTGTTAGTCTCTCTGATCAGGACCAACCGACTGGCCCTGTGTCCCTGCTGTTAGTCTCCCTGATCAGGACCAACCGACTGGCCCTGTGTCCCTCCCTGCTGTTAGTCTCTCTGATCAGGACCAACCGACTGGCCCTGTGTCCCTGCTGTTAGTCTCCCTGATCAGGACCAACCGACTGGCCCTGTGTCCCTCCCTGCTGTTAGTCTCCCTGATCAGGACCAACCGACTGGCCCTGTGTCCCTGCTGTTAGTCTCTCTGATCAGGACCAGCCGACTGGCCCTGTGTCCCTGCTGTTAGTCTCTCTGATCAGGACCAGCCGACTGGCCCTGTGTCCCTGCTGTTAGTCTCTCTGATCAGGACCGACCGACTGGCCCTGTGTCCCTGCTGTTAGTCTCTCTGATCAGGACCAACCGACTGGCCCTGTGTCCCTGCTGTTAGTCTCTCTGATCAGGACCAGCCGACTGGCCCTGTGTCCCTGCTGTTAGTCTCTCTGATCAGGACCAGCCGACTGGCCCTGTGTCCCTGCTGTTAGTCTCTCTGATCAGGACCAGCCGACTGGCCCTGTGTCCCTGCTGTTAGTCTCTCTGATCAGGACCAGCCGACTGGCCCTGTGTCCCTGCTGTTAGTCCGTAGCTCTGACAACACTTGTGTCATCCTTCCTCTGAGATGACAACTCCCCCGCTGGCCAGCGCATGCTAGACTAACCCAGCTGGGCACACACACACACACACACACACACACACACACACACACACACAGCCCCAACCCACCGACACACACACACAGCCCCAACCCACCGACACACACCCTATCTCCCCAGACAGGGGAGAATCAATGAGAGCGAGGCATTGTGGGGAGGGTAAAGAGAGTGAGGCATTGTGGGGAGGGTAAAGAGAGTGAGGCATTGCGGGGAGGGTAAAGAGAGTGAGGCATTGTGGGGAGGGTAGAGAGTCATTGTGGGGAGGGTAAAGAGAGTGAGGCATTGTGGGGAGGGTAAAGAGTGAGGCATTGTGGGGAGGGTAGAGAGTCATTGTGGGGAGGGTAAAGAGAGTGAGGCATTGTGGGGAGGGTAAAGAGAGTGAGGCATTGTGGGGAGGGTAAAGAGAGTGAGGCATTGTGGGGAGGGTAAAGAGAGCGAGGCATTGTGGGGAGGGTAAAGAGAGCGAGGCATTGTGGGGAGGGTAAAGAGAGCGAGGCATTGTGGGGAGGGTAAAGAGAGTGAGGCATTGTGGGGAGGGTAAAGAGAGTGAGGCATTGTGGGGAGGGTAGAGAGAGTGAGGCATTGTGGGGAGGGTAGAGAGAGTGAGGCATTGTGGGGAGAGGGTAAAGAGTTATTGTGTTGTCACAGAAACACAGCTCTGTCAATAGAGGCTGAGACTCTGGAGGATTGATTTGGTACAAATCCCAACTACAAAATCTAACTGATCCCCTCAAAATGGGTAAATATCACATGAGGTTAAAACGGACAGAAAAATGTGTGTTCCTTCGCGCAACACACACCCGCAATATATACATCCCCAACATACACCCCCAACACACACCCGCAATATCAAATGGTAGGTTACCGGTAGATTACCGGTAGATTACCGGGAGGGACGGACTCTGGGGAGATCCACCTACTGCTCTCCTCTTGACCACAGTACAGTGGTGATATTAATACAGACATGGACACTCACTCACTCACTCACTCACTCACTCACTCACTCACTCCTCTGTCTGATCACAGCCAAATTACGTTGTTCTTTAAAAGAACAGACCTGGAAACAGCCAGACATTCACAGCCCAGTGAGCTGTACAACATCATGAATTCATACAGACGGGGCCCAAAACAGCACTGAAAAATACCAGAAAGCAACTTGGGAGTCAAAATATTAAAATACATATTAGATAACTTTCTGGAGACCACATTCACTCCCAGTAAAGAAGGCATCAATCTTTCAGAACAAAACATGTATTATATATTCAAGCAAACAGCAAAAGAAGCACAACTGAAATTGAACAAAAACAAACCAAAAAAAACAACTGGTTTGATGCAGATTGTAAAATTATAAGGAATAAACTTTAGAACACAATCCAACCAAAAGCACAGAGACCTAAATAATGGTGAATTACACCTTAATTACCGAGAGACTTTAAAACTCTAAACGTTCAGAACAACAGCAAGCAGCTGAAACTAATGAGGAGTTCATAAACACAAACAACTAAAATGGAAAGTAGAGGAATTAGAGATACAAAATGGACGACCCGTTCACATTGATGGACGACCCATTTACACCACCGTCCACATTGATGGACGACCCATTTACACCACCGTCCACATTGATGGACGACCCATTTACACCACCGTCCACATTGATGGACGACCCATTTACACCACCGTCCACATTGATGGACGACCCATTTACACCACTCTACATCACCGTTCACATTGATGGACGACCCATTTACACCACTCTACACCACCGTCCACATTGATGGACGACCCATTTACACCACTCTACACCACCGTCCACATTGATGGACGACCCATTTACACCACCGTCCACATTGATGGACGACCCATTTACACCACCGTCCACATTGATGGACGACCCATTTACACCACTCTACATCACCGTCCACATTGATCCTGAGTGTAGGTTATTTCCCTGACATCTGGAATCAAGGACTCATAACCCTGACCTTTAAGAACAGAGACGAAATTTGACCCAATTACAGAGGCATTTGTGTGAACAGTAACTTGGGGAAGGTTTTCTGTAGTATGATAAATGTCTTGAGTAAAAGCCAAATTGGATTTATACCAAAAAGTTGCACGACCGATAATATTTAGATCCTGATAGAGAAACATGTCCACCAAAATAATACCAAAATATACGCTCGCTTTATCGACTTCCAAAAAGCATTTGATTCTATTTGGCAAACAGGACTGTTCTACAAAGTTATTGAAAGTGGTGTAGGGGGTAAAACATGACATAATTAAATCAATGTATACTGGCAATACGCTCAGCATCAAAATTGGCAAAACAATAACGATTCTTTACCCAGGGGCGGGGCTTTCGCCAGGGTTGTAATCTGAGCCCTGCACTCTTCAATATTTACATCATGAATTGGCCACTATTCTAGATAAATCCTCAGCCCCTGGTGTTAGTCTCCATTCAGAGGTTAAATGCCTGCTCTTCACAGATGACCTGTGGCTGCTGTCACCCACAGCACCTGGCCTACAGCAGAGCCTGGACCTGCTAGAGCAGTACTGCTAGACCTGGGCCCTGGCAGTAAACCCCCACAGCACCTGGCCTACAGCCTGGACCTGCTAGAGCAGTACTGCCAGACCTGGGCCCTGGCAGTAAACCCCCACAGCACATGGCCTACAGCCTGGACCTGCTAGAGCAGTACTGCCAGACCTGGGCCCTGGCAGTAAACCCCCACAGCACCTGGCCTACAGCAGAGCCTGGACCTGCTACAGCAGTACTGCCAGACCTGGGCCCTGGCAGTAAACCCCCACAGCACCTGGCCTACAGCAGAGCCTGGACCTGCTACAGCAGTACTGCCAGACCTGGGCCCTGGCAGTAAACCCCCACAGCACCTGGCCTACAGCAGAGCCTGGACCTGCTACAGCAGTACTGCCAGACCTGGGCCCTGGCAGTAAACCCCCACAGCACATGGCCTACAGCAGAGCCTGGACCTGCTACAGCAGTACTGCCAGACCTGGGCCCTGGCAGTAAACCCCCACAGCACCTGGCCTACAGCCTGGACCTGCTAGAGCAGTACTGCCAGACCTGGGCCCTGGCAGTAAACCCCCACAGCACCTGGCCTACAGCCTGGACCTGCTAGAGCAGTACTGCTAGACCTGGGCCCTGGCAGTAAACCCCCACAGCACCTGGCCTACAGCAGAGCCTGGACCTGCTACAGCAGTACTGCCAGACCTGGGCCCTGGCAGTAAACCCCCACAGCACCTGGCCTACAGCAGAGCCTGGACCTGCTAGAGCAGTACTGCCAGACCTGGGCCCTGGCAGTAAACCCCCACAGCACCTGGCCTACAGCCTGGACCTGCTAGAGCAGTACTGCTAGACCTGGGCCCTGGCAGTAAACCCCCACAGCACCTGGCCTACAGCCTGGACCTGCTAGAGCAGTACTGCCAGACCTGGGCCCTGGCAGTAAACCCCCACAGCACCTGGCCTACAGCAGAGCCTGGACCTGCTAGAGCAGTACTGTCAGACCTGGGCCCTGGCATTAAACCCCCACAGCACCTGGCCTACAGCAGAGTCTGGGCCTGCTAGAGCAGTACTGCCAGACCTGGGCCCTGGCAGTAAACCCCCACAGCACCTGGCCTACAGCAGAGCCTGGACCTGCTAGAGCAGTACTGCCAGACCTGGGCCCTGGCAGTAAACCCCCACAGCACCTGGCCTACAGCCTGGACCTGCTAGAGCAGTACTGCCAGACCTGGGCCCTGGCAGTAAACCCCCACAGCACATGGCCTACAGCAGAGCCTGGACCTGCTAGAGCAGTACTGCCAGACCTGGGCCCTGGCAGTAAACCCCAAAAAATACTAAAATAATGATTTTCCAGAGAAGATCCAGATCTCAGGGAATTAGACCAAAGTTCTCAACTGGTACAAAATATATAGAGTACTGCAAACACTACAATTACTGAGGTTAAAATATATATAGTACTGTACACACTACAATTACTGAGGTTTAAATATATAGACTACTGTACACACTACAATTACTGAGGTTTAAATATATAGAGTACTGTACACACTACAATTACTGAGGTTTAAATATATAGAGTACTGTACACACTACAATTACTGAGGTTTAAATATATATAGTACTGTACACACTACAATTACTGAGGTTAAAATAAGCTCAACTGGACACCTTAATGAGGCAGTGAATGAACTGAGAGAGAAAGTACGCAGGGCATTCTACGCCATTAAAAAAACAAATTCAAATTGAAATATCAAAAACAATAAAATGTGGCTAAAACGAATTGAATGGGTCATTGAACCAATTGCACTTCATGCCAGCGAGGTGTGGGGTCCACTTGCAAAACAAGATTTCATCCAATGGGACAAACACCCCATTGAAACCCTACATGCAGAGTTCTGTAAGATTCTCCTACGTGTCCAGAGGAAAACTACAAACAATGCATGCAGGGCAGAATTAGGCCGATATCCACTAATAATAAAAACTCATAAGAGCAATTAAGTTTTGGAAACATCTAAAATACAGTGACCCCCTCTCATATCATTACCAAGCCCTGCAATGCCAAGAGCTGAGCAAAGGAAAGAGTCCCCTCATCCAGCTGGTCCTGGGGCTGAGTTCACAAACCTGTTCTACTAACACACTGAAGCCTCAGGACCCTCATCCAGCTGGTCCTGGGGCTGAGTTCACAAACCTGTTCTATTAACACACTGAAGCCTCAGGACCCTCATCCAGCTGGTCCTGGGGCTGAGTTCACAAACCTGTTCTACTAACCCACTGAAGCCTCAGGACCCTCATCCAGCTGGTCCTGGGGCTGAGTTCACAAACCTGTTCTACTAACACACTGAAGCCTCAGGACCCTCATCCAGCTGGTCCTGGGGCTGAGTTCACAAACCTGTTCTACTAACACACTGAAGCCTCAGGACCCTCATCCAGCTGGTCCTGGGACTGAGTTCACAAACCTGTTCTACTAACACACTGAAGCCTCAGGACCCTCATCCAGCTGGTCCTGGGGCTGAGTTCACAAACCTGTTCTACTAACCCACTGAAGCCTCAGGACCCTCATCCAGCTGGTCCTGGGGCTGAGTTCACAAACCTGTTCTACTAACACACTGAAGCCTCAGGACCCTCATCCAGCTGGTCCTGAGTTCACTAACCTGTTCTACTAACACACTGAAGCCTCAGGACCCTCATCCAGCTGGTCCTGGGGCTGAGTTCACAAACCTGTTCTACTAACACACTGAAGCCTCAGGACCCTCATCCAGCTGGTCCTGGGGCTGAGTTCACTAACCTGTTCTACTAACACACTGAAGCCTCAGTGTTGGCAGCGCACTACATTGCTTCCTGCCATAAGATGAGGGACAGTGTCTGACAGACCAATCATGTCCTCTACGCTTATTGTCATTGATCAAAGTATGTTTATTTTGACCCTTGATTATTGCTGTTGTCCCGTTGACAGTCTTAATTAATATTTTAATTATGTTAATATTGTACATCTCCAGATTAAGCTTTTGGCATTATGTACAGTACCAGTCAACAGTTTGGATACACCTACTCATTCAAGGGTTTTTTCTTAATTTTAATCGTCCAAATTTACGATTTTTGGTTCTAACCGCTGTGTCTTTGTGAGTTGCAGAGTAGGTGAACGGATGATCTCTGCATGTGTGGTTCCCACCGTGAAGCATGGAGGAGGAGGTATGATGGTTTGGGGGTGTTTTGATGGTGACACTGATTTATTTAGAATTCAAGGCACACTTAACCAGCATGGCTACCACAGCATTATGCAGCGATACGCCGTCCCATCTGGTTTGGTCTTAGTGGGACTATCATTTGTTTTTCCATCAGGACAATGACCCAACACACTTCCAGGCTGTGTAAGGGCTATTTGACCAAGAAGGAGAGTGATGGAGTGCTGCATCAGATGACCTGGCCTCCACAATCACCTGACCTCAACCCAATTGAGATGGTTTGAGATGAGTTGGACCGCAGAGTGAAGGAAAAGCAGCCAAAAAGTGCTCAGCATATGTGGGAACTTCTTCAAGACTGTTGGAAAAGCATTCCAGGTGAAGCTGGTTGAGAGAATGCCAAGAGTGTAAAAAGCTGTCATCAAGGCAAAGGGTGGCTACTTTGAAGAAAATAAAATATATTTTGAATTGTTTAACCATTTTTTGGTTACTACATGATTCCATATGAGTTATTTCATAGTTTTGTCTTCACTATTATTCTACAATGTAGAAAATAGTAAAAATAAAGAAAAATCCTTGAATGAGTAGGTGTGTCCAAGCTTTTGACTGGTACAGTACATTGTTACATCATGCCAATAAAGCAAATTGAATTCAACTTAATTCAATCGAGACAGAAAGATACAGACAGACACAATTTTTTTTTTTTTTACCTTTATTTAACTAGGCAAGTGAGTTAAGAACAAATTCTTATTTTCAATGACGGCCTAGGAACACTGCCTTGTTCAGGGGGCAGAATGACAGATTTTTACCATGTCAGCTCGGGGATTCGATCTTGCAACCTTCCGGTTACTGGCCCAACGCTCTAACCACTAGGCTACCTGCCTCCCCAGATACAGAGAGAGATACAGAGAGAGAGAGATAGAGATACAGACAGAGATACAGAGAGAGATACAGAGAGAGAGATAGAGATACAGACAGAGATACAGAGAGACAGAGATACAGAGAGAGAGATAGAGAGAGAGAGAGATACAGAGAGGGAGAGAGAGAGAGAGAGAGAGAGATGTATACAGCGAAAGAGAGACTTACAGAGAGACAGAGATATAGAGAGAGATCAATCTCCCAGTTAACCCCTCTGCTTCTCCCTCCAAAGGGCCTCCTTCTTGCCAGTGCAGAGACAGAGAGCATGTATTTCTACAGCCCGTTTCACAACAGGAAGAGGCTCCGTTGTGACTGCAGCGATTGGCCCGTTTGGAGCCGGTTAAAACTGGAACGAAAAGAGCTGAAACCGACACAAGTGTCTCTCTTGTTTCTCCCGTCGTTTGTCAACCGTTGTTTCACTGTCCACCCTCTTTATAACGTCCTCTGGGAAACATACACTTCCGTGAGGTGACCTCACACGTCCCTGTGTCGTCCAGACAGCAGCAGCAACACAGACAGATGAACACCACCCTGACGTGTCATCATCACGGGACGTGAATTACCCACGAAGAAACAACAGCAATTACATTCCACTGTGAGACGAGGGCTTTCATCTCAGAGGAATGGACCCCGGGTCATCAGTCTACATCCTGAACTACCTGGACCCCAGGTCACCAGTCTACATCCTGAACTACCTCAATATCATCTCAGAGGAATGGACCCCAGGTCATCAGTCTACATCCTGAACTACCTCAATATCATAGAGGAATGGACCCCAGGTCATCAGTCTACATCCTGAACTACCTCAATATCATCTCAGAGGAATGGACCCCAGGTCATCAGTCTACATCCTGAACTACCTCAATATCATCTCAGAGGAATGGACCCCAGGTCATCAGTCTACGTCCCGAACTACCTCAATATCTTCTCAGAGGAATGGACCCCAGGTCATCAGTCTACATCCTGAACTACCTCAATATCATCTCAGAGGAATGGACCCCAGGTCTTCAGTCTACGTCCCGAACTACCTCAATATCTTCTCAGAGGAATGGACCCCAGGTCATCAGTCTATATCCTGAACTACCTCAATATCATCTCAGAGGAATGGACCCCAGGTCTTCAGTCTACATCCTGAACTACCTCAATATCATCTTAACCTGCTACACCTTACTCAGATAGAAAGACCTGTTGCTGAGAGAGACTCCTACCACTGCTGTATTAAGCTGTTTACAACAGAGAGAGAGAGGGAAAGATAAAGCGAGGGATGAGCCAGTGAGCAGAGAACATGTCAGTGTGTCTGTAGAGGAGATATGTAACCCCCCCTCTCTTTATCTCTGGTCCCCACAGGCTGCTGGATCCTCTCCCTCCCTCCCTCCCTCTCTCCCTCCCTCCTCGTGAGGAGGAGCTTCCCACACCCCCTTAAAACCCCCTTAAAACCCCACCCCCTCCTCTGAGGCAGCTGCTTGACCCCTGAACTCCCCCCCACTAACCCCAGCCCCATCCTCAGCCTCCAGCCCACTGACATTATAACACTTTGGGAGACGCGTGGAGCTTGAAATTACTCCAGGAGCATTACTCCAACATTACTTTAACCTCCTCTCTATCCAACAGTATTCTAACCCCCTCTCTACCCAACAGTATTCTAACCCCCTCTATCCAACAGTATTCTAACCCCCTCTATCCAACAGTATTCTAACCCCCTCTATCCAACAGTATTCTAACCCCCTCTCTATCCAACAGTATTCTAACCCCCTCTCTATCCAACAGTATTCTAACCCCCTCTCTATCCAACAGTATTCTAACCCCCTCTCTATCCAACAGTATTCTCACCCCCTCTCTATCCAACAGTATTCTAACCCCCTCTCTATCCAACAGTATTCTCACCCCCTCTCTATCCAACAGTATTCTAACCCCCTCTATCCAACAGTATTCTCACCCCCTCTCTATCCAACAGTATTCTAACCCCCTCTCTATCCAACAGTATTCTAACCCCCTCTCTACCCAACAGTATTCTAACCCCCTCTATCCAACAGTATTCTAACCCCCTCTCTATCCAACAGTATTCTAACCCCCTCTCTACCCAACAGTATTCTAACCCCCTCTCTACCCAACAGTATTCTAACCCCCCTCTATCCAACCCCCTCTATCCAACAGTATTCTAACCCCCGCTCTATCCAACAGTATTCTAACCCCCACTATCCACCCCCCTCTATCCAACCCCCTTTCTATCCAACAGTATTCTAACCCCCTCTATCCAACCCCCTCTATCCAACAGTATTCTAACCTCCTCTATCCAACCCTCTCTATCCAACAGTATTCTAACCCCCTCTATCCAACCCTCTCTATTCAACAGTATTCTAACCCCTCTCTATCCAACAGTATTCTAACCCCCTCTCTATCCAACCCCCTCTATCTAACCCCCTCTATCCAACAGTATTCTAACCCCCTCTATCCAACCCCCTATATCCAACAGTATTCTAACCCCCTCTATCCTAACCCCCTCTATCCAACAGTATTCTAACCCCCTCTATCCAACAGTTTTCTAACCCCCTCTATCCTAACCCCCTCTATCCAACAGTATTCTAACCCCCTCTATCCTAACCCCCTCTATCCAACAGTATTCTAACCCCCTCTATCTAACCCCCTCTATCCAACAGTATTCTAACCCCCTCTATCTAACCCCCTCTATCCAACAGTATTCTAACCCCCTCTATCTAACCCCCTCTATCCAACAGTATTCTAACCCCCTCTATCCAACAGTATTCTAACCCCCTCTATTCAACCCCCTCTATCCAACAGTATTCTAACCCCCTCTATCCAACCCCCTCTATCCAACAGTATTCTAACCCCCTCTATCCAACCCCCTCTATCCAACAGTATTCTAACCCCCTCTATCTAACCCCCTCTATCCAACAGTATTCTAACCCCCTCTATCCAACAGTATTCTAACTCCGTCTCTGGACTGATGGGGAAAGTAGTATTTCATAATCCTTCAGAGTTCCTTATTCAAACCAACACAATGCAAATGGTTCTGATGCCTGTTGCTTGTGGTCAAACGTGCAGCTCTCAAAAACACTGCAAAAAGGCATGAGAAGTGTGTTCGTTGCTGAGCTTATTAAAGAAATAGCAAATCATTTAACAAAACAAGGTTTCTCACACAAAAAGACAAGACCAGAGATCTTACCTCACTTGGTGTGTAGTAAATGTAGGTCTGTTAACATCCCATAATCCAACGGGTCCTATGAGAGCAGCAGGAAGCAGAGGGACAGAGAGAGGCTGGACTGGACCAGGCAGCAGTAACCAGCAGAGTATCCAGCTAACAGCAGTAACCAGCAGAGTATCCAGCTAACAGCAGTAACCAGCAGAGCATCCAGCTAACAGCAGTAACCAGCAGAGTATCCAGCTAACAGCAGTAACCAGCAGAGTATCCAGCTAACAGCAGTAACCAGCAGAGTATCCAGCTAACAGCAGTAACCAGCAGAGCATCCAGCTAACAGCAGTAACCAGCAGAGCATCCAGCTAACAGCAGTAACCAGCAGAGTATCCAGCTAACAGCAGTAACCAGCAGAGTATCCAGCTAACAGCAGTAACCAGCAGAGTATCCAGCTAACAGCAGTAACCAGCAGAGTATCCAGCTAACAGAACAGCAGTAACCAGCAGAGTATCCAGCTAACAGAACAGCAGTAACCAGGGACAGAGAAAGAGGCTCGACTGGACCAGGCAGAAGTGACAACTAGCGACACCCCAAAAAAACAAGAAGAAGTCGTCCCACAAGCCCCCACAGCTGCTAACTGGAATGTCTGAGCAAAGCTTTTCACCAGAACTCCTGCCTCCTCTCTCTCTCTCTCTCTCTCTCCTCTCTGACGTCAACCCCCCCCGGAGGTCACATGACATGGTTCTATGAAAGGCGTTGCCCTGGTAACAGTAGACCGCTAGGGGGAGGGGGCTGGGGGCGGGAGCTACTGCTGAAAGCCGTTTCAATAGGTCATCTATAACAGCAGCAGCCAGGGCTGTGAAATACAGTCCACAGCAGGACAGAGAGACCAGAGACACTTGTTATTAAACAACAAGCCTGCAGAGTTAAAAAAGGTCTCGTTTTTTAAACTGGACGACACAACTGAGTCACCTGAAAAAGAGGGAAGGAGGTTTGGGTTTCGGCCACTTCCTTTCCATACTAGACGCAGGTCTGACCTTCTCAGCTAACTACTGAACTATACGCAGGTCTGACCTTCTCAGCTAAACTACTGAACTAGACGCAGGTCTGACCTTCTCAGCTAAACTACTGAACTAGACGCAGGTCTGACCTTCTCAGCTAACTACTGAACTAGACGCAGGTCTGACCTTCTCAGCTAACTACTGAACTAGACGCAGGTCTGACCTTCTCAGCTAAACTACTGAACTATACGCAGGTCTGACCTTCTCAGCTAAACTACTGAACTATATGCAGGTCTGACCTTCTCAGCTAAACTACTGAACTATACGCAGGTCTGACCTTCTCTGCTAAACTACTGAACTATACGCAGGTCTGACCTTCTCAGCTAAACTACTGAACTATACGCAGTCTGATCTTCTCAGCTAACTACTGAACTATACGCAGGTCTGACCTTCTCAGCTAAACTACTGAACTATACGCAGTCTGATCTTCTCTGCTAACTACTGAACTATACGCAGGTCTGACCTTCTCAGCTAAACTACTGAACTATACGCAGGTCTGACCTTCTCAGCTAAACTACTAAACCACAGGCAGCCTGATCTTCTCTGCTAAACTACTGAACCACATGCAGTCTGATCTTCTCTGCTAACTACTGAACTATACGCAGTCTGATCTTCTCAGCTAACTACTGAACTATACGCAGGTCTGACCTTCTCAGCTAAACTACTGAACTATACGCAGTCTGATCTTCTCTGCTAACTACTGAACTATACGCAGGTCTGACCTTCTCAGCTAAACTACTGAACTATACGCAGTCTGATCTTCTCTGCTAAACTACTGAACTATACGCAGTATGATCTTCTCTGCTAACTACTGAACTATACGCAGGTCTGACCTTCTCAGCTAAACTACTGAACTATACGCAGTCTGATCTTCTCTGCTAAACTACTGAACCACATGCAGTCTGATCTTCTCTGCTAAACTACTGAACTATACGCAGTCTGATCTTCTCTGCTAAACTACTAAACCACAGGCAGCCTGATCTTCTCTGCTAAACTACTGAACCACATGCAGTCTGATCTTCTCTGATTTTCTCTGCTAACTACTGAACCACACGCAGTATGATCTTCTCAGATCTTCTCAGCTAACTGGGGCGGCAGGGTAGCCTAGTGGTTTGAGCGTTGGGCCAGTAACCGAAAGGTTGCTGGATTGAATCCCCGAGCTGACAAGGTAAAAATCTGTCGTTCTGCCCCCTGAACAAGGCAGTTAACCCACTGTTCCCCGGTAGACCGTCATTATAAATAATAATTTGTTCTTAACCGACTTGCCTAGTTAAATAAAAGTTACATTTAGAAGATGATAACCTACTGAACGACCTTATGAGCAGGGTGCTGGCAGATTTTCATTGGGATTGTTCAGAAAACATGTATTACTGAGGAGGCCAATCAAACTAGAGCACCTAGAGCCAAGGGGTTGGGTACAAGTAGTCTGAAGACGAGCTTCATGTAAGACGTCCTGCTGGTAGACACTGGCCTGGTCCTGGTGAGGGACACTGGTCTGGTCCTGGTGGTAGACACTGGCCTGGTCCTGGTGAGGGACATGCCTGGACTACAGCCCAACACTGGTCCTGGTGAGGGACATGCCTGGACTACAGCCCAACACTGGTCCTGGTCCTGGTGAGGGACACTGGCCTGGTCCTGGTGAGGGACATGCCTGAACTACAGCCCAACACTGGTCCTGGTGAGGGACATGCCTGAACTACAGCCCAACACTGGTCCTGGTCCTGGTGAGGGACGTGTCTGAACTACAGCCCAACACTGGTCCTGGTGAGGGACATGTCTGAACTACAGCCCAACACTGGTCCTGGTCCTGGTGAGGGACGTGTCTGAACTACAGCCCAACACTGGTCCTGGTGAGGGACATGCCTGAACTACAGCCCAACACTGGTCCTGGTGAGGGACAAGCCTGAACTACAGCCCAACACTGGTCCTGGTCCTGGTGAGGGACACTGTCCTGGTCCTGGTGAGGGACACTGGTCTGGTCCTGGTGAGGGACACTGTCCTGGTCCTGGTGAGGGACACTGTCCTGGTCCTGGTGAGGGACGTGTCTGAACTACAGCCCAACAGTCTGTCTGTCTGTTATATTGGATAATAACTTGTTCAGCCAACAGATTGAAAAAGGACATCAAAGCCAAGTAGAATTATACAACTTTACAAAAGCCGGAGAGCCTCAATGATCACGTCGCCACTAATGGTTTAGCTCTTAGTTAGGTGACCTAAAACCCAATCCCATTGGCTGTAGGGAGAATGACAGGGAACGCTGTCCGTTCTCAGCTCATTATATCACTAAACCTATCTTGGGTCGGGGATCGAGTAGAAACAGATTTGTTCCAAGTTCAGGCCGTCTTTAACATACTAAATGTTTTCTGGCTGGTTCGGTTGGAACTGTAGAAAAAAAACGTGGCCCTGCGTTTTATAAAAAATACAATGTCATTGTTGTGACAGTGAAGTCACTGTTTGAACTGGAATAAAGAGCTTTGGATAAAAACAAAGAGTTGGGGTAGTAGTAGGCCAGGTTTCATCCAGGGATCTCCTCTGATTGGCTTCCTAAAAACACAGGGATCTCCTCTGATTGGCTTCCTAAAACACAGGGATCTCACACTCTGATTGGCTTTCTACAACACAGGGATCTCACACTCTGATTGGCTTTCTACAACACAGGGATCTCACACTCTGATTGGCTTCCTAAAAACACAGGGATCTCACACTCTGATTGGCTTTCTACAACACAGGGATCTCACACTCTGATTGGCTTTCTACAACACAGGGATCTCACACTCTGATTGGCTTTCTAAAACAGGGATCTCACACTCTGATGTTGGTGTTGTATACCCCAGACAGCTATATGTTGGTGTTGGTATTGTATACCCCAGACAGCTATATGATGGTGTTGGTGTTGTATACCCCAGACAGCTATATGTTGGTGTTGGTGTTGTATACCCCAGACAGCTATATGATGGTGTTGGTGTTGTATACCCCAGACAGTTATATGATGGTGTTGGTGTTGTATACCCCAGACAGTTATATGATGGTGTTGGTGTTGGATACCCCAGACAGCAATATGATGGTGTTGTATACCCCAGACAGTTATATGATGGTGTTGGATACCCCATACAGCTATATGATGGTGTTGGTGTTGTATACCCCAGACAGTTATATGATGGTGTTGGTGTTGTATACCACAGACAGTTATATGATGGTGTTGGTGTTGGATACCCCAGACAGCTATATGATGGTGTTGTATACCCCAGACAGCTATATGATGGTGTTGGTGTTGTATACCCCAGACAGTTATATAATGGTGTTGGTGTTGTATACCCCAGACAGTTATATGATGGTGATGGTGTTGTATACCCCAGACAGCTATATGATGGTGTTGGTGTTGTATACCCCAGACAGTTATATGATGGTGTTGGTTTGTATACCCCAGACAGCTATATGTTGGTGTTGTATACCCCAGACATCTATATGTTGGTGTTGGTGTTGTATACCCCAGACAGCTATATGTTGGTGTTGGTGTTGTATACCCCAGACAGTTATATGATGGTGTTGGTGTTGTATACCCCAGACAGTTATATGATGGTGTTGGTGTTGTATACCCCAGACAGTTATATGTTGGTGATGGTGTTGTATACCCCAGACAGCTATATGTTGGTGTTGTATACCCCAGACAGCTATATGTTGGTGTTGGTGTTGTAGACCCCAGACAGCTATATGATGGTGTTGGTGTTGTAGACCCCAGACAGCTATATATTGGTGTTGGTGTTGTATACCCCAGACAGTTATATGATGGTGTTGGTGTTGTATACCCCAGACAGTTATATATTGGTGTTGGTGTTGTAGACCCCAGACAGCTATATGTTGGTGTTGTAGACCCCAGACAGCTATCTGTTGGTGATGGTGTTGTATACCCCAGACAGTTATATGATGGTGTTGGTGTTGTATACCCCAGACAGCTATATGATGGTGTTGGTGTTGTATACCCCAGACAGTTATATGATGGTGTTGGTGTTGTATACCCCAGACAGTTATATGATGGTGTTGTATACCCCAAACAGCTATATATTGGTGTTGGTGTTGTAGACCCCAGACAGCTATATGTTGGTGTTGTATACCCCAGACAGCTATATATTGGTGTTGGTGTTGTAGACCCCAGACAGTTATATGATGGTGTTGTATACCCCAGACAGTTATATATTGGTGTTGGTGTTGTAGACCCCAGACAGTTATATGTTGGTGTTGTATACCCCAGACAGCTATATGTTGGTGTTGGTGTTGTATACCCCAGACAGCTATATGTTGGTGTTGGTGTTGTATACCCCAGACAGCTATATGTTGGTGTTGTATACCCCAGACAGCTATATGTTGGTGTTGTATACCCCAGACAGTTATATGATGGTGTTGTATACCCCAGACAGTTATATGATGGTGTTGTATACCCCAGACAGTTATATGATGGTGTTGTATACCCCAGACAGTTATATGATGGTGTTGGTGTTGTATACCCCAGACAGCTATATGTTGGTGTTGGTGTTGTAGACCCCAGACAGCTATATGATGGTGTTGGTGTTGTATACCCCAGACAGTTATATATTGGTGTTGGTGTTGTATACCCAAGACAGTTATATGATGGTGTTGGTGTTGTATACCCCAGACAGTTATATATTGGTGTTGGTGTTGTAGACCCCAGACAGCTATATGTTGGTGTTGTAGACCCCAGACAGCTATCTGTTGGTGATGGTGTTGTAGACCCCAGACAGTTATATGATGGTGTTGGTGTTGGTGTTGTATACCCCAGACAGCTATATGATGGTGTTGGTGTTGTATACCCCAGACAGTTATATGATGGTGTTGGTGTTGTATACCCCAGACAGTTATATGATGGTGTTGTATACCCCAAACAGCTATATATTGGTGTTGGTGTTGTAGACCCCAGACAGCTATATGTTGGTGTTGTATACCCCAGACAGCTATATGTTGGTGTTGTATACCCCAGACAGCTATATGTTGGTGTTGTATACCCCAGACAGTTATATGATGGTGTTGTATACCCCAGACAGTTATATGATGGTGTTGTATACCCCAGACAGTTATATGATGGTGTTGTATACCCCAGACAGTTATATATTGGTGTTGGTGTTGTAGACCCCAGACAGTTATATGTTGGTGTTGTATACCCCAGACAGCTATATGTTGGTGTTGTATACCCCAGACAGCTATATGTTGGTGTTGGTGTTGTATACCCCAGACAGCTATATGTTGGTGTTGTATACCCCAGACAGCTATATGTTGGTGTTGGTGTTGTATACCCCAGACAGCTATATGATGGTGTTGTAGACCCCAGACAGCTATATGATGGTGTTGTATACCCCAGACAGCTATATGATGGTGTTGTATACCCCAGACAGCTATATGTTGGTGTTGTATACCCCAGACAGTTATATATTGGTGTTGGTGTTGTAGACCCCAGACAGCTATATGTTGGTGTTGTATACCCCAGACAGCTATATGTTGGTGTTGGTGTTGTAGACCCCAGACAGCTATATGTTGGTGTTGTATACCCCAGACAGCTATATGTTGGTGTTGTATACCCCAGACAGCTATATGTTGGTGTTGTATACCCCAGACAGCTATATGTTGGTGTTGGTGTTGTATACCCCAGACAGCTATATGATGGTGTTGTAGACCCCAGACAGCTATATGATGGTGTTGTATACCCCAGACAGCTATATGTTGGTGTTGGTGTTGTAGACCCCAGACAGCTATATGATGGTGTTGGTGTTGTATACCCCAGACAGCTATATGTTGGTGTTGGTGTTGTATACCCCAGACAGTTATATGATGGTGTTGGTGTTGTATACCCCAGACAGCTATATGTTGGTGTTGTATACCCCAGACAGCTATATGTTGGTGTTGTATACCCCAGACAGCTATATGTTGGTGTTGGTGTTGTATACCCCAGACAGCTATATGATGGTGTTGTAGACCCCAGACAGCTATATGATGGTGTTGTATACCCCAGACAGCTATATGTTGGTGTTGGTGTTGTAGACCCCAGACAGCTATATGATGGTGTTGGTGTTGTATACCCCAGACAGCTATATGTTGGTGTTGGTGTTGTATACCCCAGACAGTTATATGATGGTGTTGGTGTTGTATACCCCAGACAGCTATATGTTGGTGTTGTATACCCCAGACAGCTATATGTTGGTGTTGTATACCCCAGACAGTTATATGTTGGTGTTGGTGATGTATACCCCAGACAGCTATATGTTGGTGTTGGTGTTGTAGACCCCAGACAGCTATATGTTGGTGTTGTATACCCCAGACAGCTATATGTTGGTGTTGGTGTTGTATACCCCAGACAGCTATATGTTGGTGTTGGTGTTGTAGACCCCAGACAGCTATATGATGGTGATGGTGTTGTATACCCCAGACAGCTATATGTTGGTGTTGTATACCCCAGACAGCTATATGTTGGTGTTGTATACCCCAGACAGCTATATGATGGTGTTGTATACCCCAGACAGTTATATGATGGTGTTGTATACCCCAGACAGTTATATGTTGGTGTTGTATACCCCAGACAGCTATATGTTGGTGTTGTATACCCCAGACAGTTATATGTTGGTGTTGGTGTTGTATACCCCAGACAGTTATATGATGGTGTTGTATACCCCAGACAGTTATATGTTGGTGTTGTATACCCCAGACAGCTATATGTTGGTGTTGTATACCCCAGACAGTTATATGTTGGTGTTGGTGTTGTATACCCCAGACAGTTATATGTTGGTGTTGTATACCCCAGACAGTTATATGTTGGTGTTGGTGTTGTATACCCCAGACAGCTATATGTTGGTGTTGGTGTTGTATACCCCAGACAGCTATATGATGGTGTTGTATACCCCAGATAGTTATATGATGGTGTTGGTGTTGTATACCCCAGACAGCTATATGTTGGTGTTGGTGTTGTAAACCCCAGACAGTTATATGATGGTGTTGTATACCCCAGACAGCTATATGTTGGTGTTGTAAACCCCAAACAGCTATATGTTGGTGTTGTAAACCCCAGACAGCTATATGTTTGTGTTGTAAACCCCAGACAGCTATATGTTGGTGTTGTAAACCCCAGACAGCTATATGTTGGTGTTGTAAACCCCAGACAGTTATATGATGGTGTTGTATACCCCAGACAGCTATATGTTGGTGTTGTATACCCCAGACAGCTATATGTTGGTGTTGTATACCCCAGACAGCTATATGATGGTGTTGTATACCCCAGACAGTTATATGTTGGTGTTGGTGTTGTATACCCCAGACAGTTATATGATGGTGTTGTATACCCCAGACAGTTATATGTTGGTGTTGTATACCCCAGACAGCTATATGTTGGTGTTGTATACCCCAGACAGTTATATGTTGGTGTTGTATACCCCAGACAGTTATATGTTGGTGTTGTATACCCCAGACAGTTATATGTTGGTGTTGGTGTTGTATACCCCAGACAGCTATATGTTGGTGTTGGTGTTGTATACCCCAGACAGCTATTTGATGGTGTTGTATACCCCAGATAGTTATATGATGGTGTTGGTGTTGTATAACCCAGACAGCTATATGTTGGTGTTGGTGTTGTAAACCCCAGACAGTTATATGATGGTGTTGTATACCCCAGACAGCTATATGTTGGTGTTGTAAACCCCAGACAGCTATATGTTGGTGTTGTAAACCCCAGACAGCTATATGTTTGTGTTGTAAACCCCAGACAGCTATATGTTGGTGTTGTAAACCCCAGACAGTTATATGTTGGTGTTGTAAACCCCAGACAGTTATATGTTGGTGTTGTAAACCCCAGTCAGCTATATGTTGGTGTTGTAAACCCCAGACAGCTATATGTTGGTGTTGTATACCCCAGACAGCTATATGTTGGTGTTGGTGTTGTATACCCCAGACAGCTATATGTTGGTGTTGTATACCCCAGACAGCTATATGTTGGTGTTGGTGTTGTATACCCCAGACAGTTATATGTTGGTGTTGGTGTTGTAAACCCCAGACAGCTATATGTTGGTGTTGGTGTTGTATACCCCAGACAGCTTTATGTTGGTGTTGTAAACCCCAGACAGCTATATGTTGGTGTTGTATACCCCAGACAGTTATATGTTGGTGATGGTGTTGTAAACCCCAGACAGCTTTATGTTGGTGTTGGTGTTATATACCCCAGACAGCTATATGTTGGTGTTGGTGTTGTATACCCCAGACAGCTATATGTTGGTGTTGTATACCCCAGACAGCTATATGTTGGTGTTGGTGTTGTATACCCCAGACAGCTATATGTTGGTGTTGTATACCCCAGACAGCTATATGTTGGTGTTGTATACCCCAGACAGTTATATGTTGGTGTTGGTGTTGTAAACCCCAGACAGCTATATGTTGGTGTTGTATACCCCAGACAGCTATATGTTGGTGTTGTATACCCCAGACAGCTATATGTTGGTGTTGTATACCCCAGACAGTTATATGTTGGTGTTGGTGTTGTATACCCCAGACAGCATATGTGGTTGTGTTGGTGTTGTATACCCCAGACAGCTATATGTTGGTGTTGGTGTTGTATACCCCAGACAGTTATATGTTGGTGTTGGTGTTGTATACCCCAGACAGCTATATGTTGGTGTTGTATACCCCAGACAGCTATATGTTGGTGTTGGTGTTGTATACCCCAGACAGCTATATGTTGGTGTTGGTGTTGTATACCCCAGACAGCTATATGTTGGTGTTGGTGTTGTATACCCCAGACAGCTATATGATTGGGTGTGGTATACCCCAGCTATGTTGGTGTGATACCCCAGACAGTTATATGTTGGGTTGGGTTGTATACCCAGACAGTTATATGTTGGTGTTGGTGGTATACCCCAGACAGCTATATGTTGGTGTTGTATACCCCAGACAGCTATATGTTGGTGTTGTATACCCCAGACAGCTATATGTTGGTGTTGTATACCCCAGACAGTTATATGTTGGTGTTGTATACCCCAGACAGCTATATGATGGTGTTGGTGTTGTATACCCCAGACAGTTATATGTTGGTGTTGTATACCCCAGACAGCTATATGTTGGTGTTGGTCGTTGTATACCCAGACAGCTATATGTTGGTGTTGGATACCCCAGCACAGCTATATGTTGGTGTTGGTGTTGTATAACCCCAGACAGCTATATGATGGTGATGGTGTTGTATACCCCAGACAGCTATATGGTTGGGTTGGTGTTGTATACCCAGCCAGCTATATGTGGTGTTGGTGTTGTATACCCCAGACAGCTATATGTGGTGTTGGTGTGTATACCCCAGACAGCTATATGTTGGTGTTGGTGTTGTATACCCCAGACAGCTATATGTTGGTGATGGTGTTGTATACCCCAGACAGCTATATGTTGTGGTTGGATACCCAGACAGCTATATGTTTGGTGATGGTGTTGTATACCCCAGACAGCTATATGTCTGGTGTTGGTGTTGTATACCCCAGACAGCTATATGTTGGTGTTGTATACCCCAGACAGCTATATGTTGGTGTTGGTGTTGTATACCCCAGGACAGCTATATGATGGTGTTGGTGTTGTATACCCCAGTACAGCTATATGTTGGTGTGGTGGTGTATACCCCAGACAGCTATATGTTGGTGATGGTGTTGTAAACCCCAGACAGCTATATGTTGGTGTTGGTGTTGTATACCCCAGACAGCTATATGTTGGTGTTGGATACCCCAGACAGCTATATGTTGGTGATGGTGTTGTATACCCCAGACAGCTATATGTTGGTGTTGGTGTTGTATACCCCAGACAGCTATATGTTGGTGTTGTATACCCCAGACAGCTATATGTTGGTGTTGGATACCCCAGACAGCTATATGATGGTGTTGGTGTTGTATACCCCAGACAGCTATATGTTGGTGTTGGTGGTGTATACCCCAGACAGCTATATGTTGGTGTTGGTGTTGTATACCCCAGACAGCTATATGTTGGTGTTGGTGTTGTATACCCCAGACAGCTATATGTTGGTGTTGGTGGTGTATACCCCAGACAGCTATATGTTGGTGTTGGTGGTGTATACCCCAGACAGCTATATGTTGGTGATGGTGTTGTATACCCCAGACAGCTATATGTTGGTGTTGGTGTTGTATACCCCAGACAGCTATATGTTGGTGTTGGTGTTGTATACCCCAGACAGCTATATGATGGTGTTGGTGTTGTATACCCCAGACAGCTATATGTTGGTGTTGGTGGTGTATACCCCAGACAGCTATATGTTGGTGATGGTGTTGTAAACCCCAGACAGCTATATGTTGGTGTTGGTGTTGTATACCCCAGACAGCTATATGTTGGTGTTGGATACCCAGACAGCTATATGTTGGTGATGGTGTTGTATACCCCAGACAGCTATATGTTGGTGTTGGTGTTGTATACCCCAGACAGCTATATGTTGGTGTTGTATACCCCAGACAGCTATATGTTGGTGTTGGATACCCCAGACAGCTATATGATGGTGTTGGTGTTGTATACCCCAGACAGCTATATGTTGGTGTTGGTGGTGTATACCCCAGACAGCTATATGTTGGTGTTGGTGGTGTATACCCCAGACAGCTATATGTTGGTGTTGGTGTTGTATACCCCAGACAGCTATATGTTGGTGTTGGTGGTGTATACCCCAGACAGCTATATGTTGGTGTTGGTGGTGTATACCCAGACAGCTATATGTTGGTGTTGGTGTTGTATACCCCAGACAGCTATATGTTGGTGTTGGTGGTGTATACCCCAGACAGCTATATGATGGTGTTGGTGTTGGTGGTGTATACCCCAGACAGCTATATGTTGGTGTTGGTGGTGTATACCCCAGACAGCTATATGTTGGTGGTGTATACCCCAGACAGCTATATGTTGGTGTTGGTGGTGTATACCCCAGACAGCTATATGTTGGTGTTGGTGTTGTATACCCCAGACAGCTATATGTTGGTGTTGGTGGTGTATACCCCAGACAGCTATATGTTGGTGTTGTAAACCCCAGACAGCTATATGTTGGTGTTGGTGGTGTATACCCCAGACAGCTATATGTTGGTGATGGTGGTGTATACCCCAGATATGTTGGTGGTGTATACCCCAGACAGCTATATGTTGGTGATGGTGGTGTATACCCCAGACAGCTATATGTTGGTGTTGGTGTTGTATACCCCAGACAGCTATATGTTGGTGATGGTGGTGTATACCCCAGACAGCTATATGTTGGTGTTGGTGTTGTATACCCCAGACAGCTATATGATGGTGTTGGTGGTGTATACCCCAGACAGCTATATGTTGGTGTTGGTGTTGTATACCCCAGACAGCTATATGTTGGTGTTGGTGGTGTATACCCCAGACAGCTATATGATGGTGTTGGTGGTGTATACCCCAGACAGCTATATGTTGGTGTTGGTGGTGTATACCCCAGACAGCTATATGTTGGTGATGGTGGTGTATACCCCAGACAGCTATATGTTGGTGATGGTGGTGTAAACCCCAGACAGCTATATGTTGGGTGTTGGTGTTGTATACCCCAGACAGCTATATGTTGGTGTTGGTGGTGTATACCCCAGACAGCTATATGATGGTGTTGGTGGTGTATACCCCAGACAGCTATATGTTGGTGATGGTGGTGTATACCCCAGACAGCTATATGTTGGTGTTGGTGGTGTATACCCCAGACAGCTATATGATGGTGTTGGTGGTGTATACCCCAGACAGCTATATGTTGGTGTTGGTGGTGTATACCCCAACAGCTATATGTTGGTGTTGGTGGTGTATACCCCAGACAGCTATATGTTGGTGATGGTGGTGTATACCCCAGACAGCTATATGTTGGTGTTGGTGGTGTATACCCCAGACAGCTATATGATGGTGTTGGTGGTGTATACCCCAGACAGCTATATGTTGGTGTTGGTGGTGTATACCCCAGACAGTTATATGATGGTGTTGGTGGTGTATACCCCAGACAGCTATATGTTGGTGATGGTGGTGTATACCCCAGACAGCTATATGATGGTGTTGGTGGTGTATACCCCAGACAGCTATATGTTGGTGTTGGTGGTGTATACCCCAGACAGCTATATGTTGGTGATGGTGGTGTATACCCCAGACAGCTATATGATGGTGTTGGTGGTGTATACCCCAGACAGCTATATGTTGGTGTTGGTGGTGTATACCCCAGACAGCTATATGTTGGTGTTGGTGGTGTATACCCCAGACAGCTATATGTTGGTGTTGGTGGTGTATACCCCAGACAGCTATATGATGGTGTTGGTGTTGTATACCCCAGACAGCTATATGTTGGTGTTGGTGGTGTATACCCCAGACAGCTATATGATGGTGTTGGTGGTGTATACCCCAGACAGCTATATGTTGGTGTTGGTGGTGTATACCCCAGACAGCTATATGTTGGTGATGGTGGTGTATACCCCAGACAGCTATATGTTGGTGATGGTGGTGTAAACCCCAGACAGCTATATGTTGGTGTTGGTGTTGTATACCCCAGACAGCTATATGTTGGTGTTGGTGGTGTATACCCCCAGACAGCTATATGTTGGTGTGGTGTGTGTATACCCAGACAGCTATATGTTGTGGGTGTTGGTGGTGTGTATACCCCCAGACAGCTATATGATGAGTGTTGGTGGTGTATACCCAGGACAGCTATATGTTGGTGTTGGTGGTGTATACCCAGACAGCTATATGTTGGTGTGGTGGTGTATACCCCAGACAGCTATATGTTGGTGATGGTGGTGTAACCCAGACAGCTATATGTGGTTGTGGTGTGTATACCCCAGACAGCTATATGATGGTGTTGGTGGTGTATACCCCCCAGACAGCTATATTGTTGGTGTTGGTGGTGGTTATACCCCAGACAGTTATATGATGGTGTGTGGTGGTGTATACCCCAGACAGCTATTGTTGGTGATGTGGTGTATACCCCAGACAGCTATATGATGGTGTTGGTGGTGTATACCCCAGACAGCTATATGTTGGTGTTGGGTGGGTGTATACCCCAGACAGCTATATGTTGGTGATGGTGGTGTATACCCCAGACAGCTATATGATGGTGTTGGTGGTGTATACCCCAGACAGCTATATGATGGTGTTGGTGGTGTATACCCCAGACAGCTATATGTTGGTGTTGGTGGTGTATACCCCAGACAGCTATATGTTGGTGTTGGTGGTGTATACCCCAGACAGCTATATGTTGGTGTTGGTGGTGTATACCCCAGACAGCTATATGTTGGTGTTGGTGGTGTATACCCCAGACAGCTATATGTTGGTGTTGGTGGTGTATACCCAGACAGCTATATGTTGGTGTTGGTGGTGTATACCCCAGACAGCTATATGTTGGTGTTGGTGGTGTATACCCCAGACAGCTATATGTTGGTGTTGGTGGTGTATACCCCAGACAGCTATATGTGGTGTTGGTGGTGTATCCCCCAGACAGCTATATGTTGGTGTTGGTGGTGTATACCCCAGACAGCTATATGTTGGTGTTGGTGGTGTATACCCCAGACAGCTATATGTTGGTGTTGGTGTTGTATACCCCAGACAGCTATATGTTGGTGTTGGTGGTGTAAACCCCAGACAGCTATATGTTGGTGTTGGTGGTGTATACCCCAGACAGCTATATGATGGTGTTGGTGGTGGATACCCCAGACAGCTATATGTTGGTGTTGGTGGTGTATACCCCAGACAGCTATATGTTGGTGTTGGTGTTGTATACCCCAGACAGCTATATGTTGGTGTTGGTGGTTGTATACCCCAGACAGCTATATGTTGGTGTTGTATACCCCAGACAGCTATATGTTGGTGTTGGTGTGTATACCCCAGACAGCTATATGATGGTGTGGGGGTGTATACCCCAGACAGCTATGATGGTGTTGGTGGTGGATACCCCAGACAGCTATATGTTGGTGTGTGGGATACCCCAGACAGCTATATGTTGGTGTTGGTGTTGTATACCCAGACAGCTATATGTTGGTGTTGAACCCCAGACAGCTATATTTGATGTGTTGGTGGTGGATACCCCAGACAGCTATATGTTGGTGTTGGTGTTGTATACCCCAGACAGCTATATGTTGGTGTTGGTGGTGTATACCCCAGACAGCTATATGTTGGTGTTGGTGGTGGATACCCCAGACAGCTATATGTTGGTGTTGGTGGTGTAGACCCCAGACAGCTATATGTTGGTGTTGGTGGTGTGTAGACCCCAGACAGCTATATTGTGTTGGTGGTGTATACCCCAGACAGCTATATGTTGGTGTTGGTGGTGTATACCCCAGACAGCTATATGTTGGTGTTGGTGGTGTATACCCCAGCTATATGTTGGTGGTGTATACCCCAGCTATATGATGGTGTTGGTGGTGTATACCCCAGACAGCTATATGATGGTGTTGGTGGTGTATACCCCAGCTATATGTTGGTGTTGGTGGTGTATACCCCAGACAGCTATATTGGTGTTGGTGGTGTATACCCCAGACAGCTATATGTTGGTGTTGGTGGTGTATACCCAGACAGCTATATGTTGGTGTTGGTGTGTATACCCCAGACAGCTATATGTTGGTGTTGGTGGTGTATACCCAAGACAGCTATATTTTGGTGTTGGTGGTGTATACCCCAGACAGCTATATGTTGGTGGTGTATACCCCAGACAGCTATATGTTGGTGTTGGTGTTGTATACCCCAGCAGCTATATGTTGGTGTTGGTTGTATACCCCAGACAGCTATATGTTGGTGTTGGTGGTGTATCCCCCAGACAGCTATATGATGGTGTTGGTGTTGTATACCCCAGACAGCTATATGTTGGTGTTGGTGGTGTATACCCCAGACAGCTATATGTTGGTTGTTGGTGGTGTATACCCCAGACAGCTATATGATGGTGATGGTGGTGTATACCCAGAAGCTATATGTTGGTGTTGGTGGTGTTATCCCCAGACCTGCTATATGTTGGTGTGGGTGTATACCCAGACAGCGAGATATGTTGGTGTTGGTGGTGTATACCCCAGACAGCTATATGTTGGTGTTGGTGGTGTATACCCCAGACAGCTATATGTTGGTGATGGTGTTGTATACCCCAGACAGCTATATGATGGTGTTGGTGGTGTATACCCCAGTTATATGATGGTGTTGGTGTTGTATACCCCAGACAGCTATATGTTGGTGTTGGTGTTGTATACCCCAGACAGCTATATGTTGGTGGTGGTGGTGTATACCCCAGACAGCTATATGTTGGTGATGGTGTTGTATACCCCAGACAGTATATGTTGGTGTTGGTGTGTATACCCCAGACAGCTATATGTTGGTGGTGGTGGTGTATCCCCAGACAGCTATATGTTGGTGTGGTGGTGTATACCCCAGACAGCATATGTGGTGATGGTGGTGTATACCCCAGAAGCTATATGTTGGTGTTGGTGGTGTATACCCAGACAGCTATTGTTGGTGTGGTGGTGTATACCCCAGACAGCTATATGATGGTGTTGGGGTGTATACCCCAGCTATATGTTGGTGTTGGTGTGTATACCCAGACAGCTATATGATGGTGTGGGTTGGTGTGTATCCCCAGCTATATGTTGGTGAGGGTGGTGTATACCCCAGACAGCTATATGTATGGTGTTGGTGGTTGTATACCCCAGCTATATGATTGGTGGTGGTGGTGTATACCCCAGCTATATGTTGGTGTTGGTGGTGTATACCCCAGCTATATGTTGGTGGTGGTGGTGTATACCCCAGACAGCTATATGTTGGTGTTGGTGGTGTATACCCCAGCTATATGTTGGTGGTGGTGGTGTATACCCCAGACAGCTATATGTTGGTGTTGGTGGTGTATACCCCAGCTATATGTTGGTGTTGGTGGTGTATACCCCAGACAGCTATATGTTGGTGTTGGGTGGTGTATACCCCAGCTATATGTTGGGGTTGGTGGTGTATACCCCAGCTATATGATGGTGTTGGTGGTGTATACCCCAGCTATATGTTGGTGTTGGTGTTGTATACCCCAGACAGCTATATGATGGTGTTGGTGTTGGTGGTGTATACCCCAGCTATATGTTGGTGATGGTGGTGTATACCCCAGTTATATGATGGTGTTGGTGGTGTATACCCCAGCTATATGATGGTGTTGGTGGTGTATACCCCAGTTATATGATGGTGTTGGTGGTGTATACCCCAGCTATGGGTGATGGTGGTGTATACCCCAGCTATATGATGGTGGTGGTGGTGTATACCCCAGCTATATGTTGGTGATGGTGGTGTATACCCCAGCTATATGATGGTGTTGGTGGTGTATACCCCAGCTATATGTTGGTGATGGTGGTGTATACCCCAGCTATATGTTGGTGGTGGTGGTGTATACCCCAGCTATATGTTGGTGTTGGTGGTGTATACCCCAGCTATATGGTGGTGGTGGTGGTGTATACCCCAGCTATATGTTGGTGTTGGTGGTGTATACCCCAGCTATATGTTGGTGGTGGTGGTGTATACCCCAGCTATATGTTGGTGGTGGTGGTGTATACCCCAGCTATATGATGGTGGTGGTGGTGTAAACCCCAGCTATATGATGGTGGTGGTGGTGTATACCCCAGCTATATGTGGTGGTGGTGGTGTATACCCCGCTATATGATGGTGGTGGTGTATACCCCAGCTATATGTTGGTGTTGGTGTATACCCCAGCTATAGTTGGTGTTGGTGGTGTATACCAGCTATATGATGGTGTTGGTGGTGATACCCAGCTATATGATGGTGTTGGTGTTGGTGGTGTATACCCCAGCTATATGATGGTGTT
>NW_021822992.1:4380195-4406719 GCF_901001165.1 Salmo trutta
AGGCCTACTCCCATAGGGCTCTGGTCTATAGTAGTGCACTATAAAGGCCTACTCCCATAGGGCTCTGGTCTATAGTAGTGCACTATAAAGGTCTACTCCCATAGGGCTCTGGTCTATAGTAGTGCACTATAAAGGCCTACTCCCATAGGGCTCTGGTCTATAGTAGTGCACTATAAGGCCTACTCCCATAGGGCTCTGGTCTATAGTAGTGCACTATAAAGGCCTACTCCAATAGGGCTCTGGTCTATAGTAGTGCACTATAAAGGCCTACTCCCATAGGGCTCTGGTCTATAGTAGTGCACTATAAAGGCCTACTCCCATAGGGCTCTGGTCTATAGTAGTGCACTATAAAGGCCTACTCCCATAGGGCTCTGGTCTATGGTAGTGCACTATAAAGGCCTACTCCCATAGGGCTCTGGTCTATAGTAGTGCACTATAAAGGCCTACTCCCATAGGGCTCTGGTCTATAGTAGTGCACTATAAAGGCCTACTCCCATAGGGCTCTGGTCTATAGTAGTGCACTATAAAGGCCTACTCCCATAGGGCTCTGGTCTATAGTAGTGCACTATAAAGGCCTACTCCCATAGGGCTCTGGTCTATAGTAGTGCACTATAAAGGCCTACTCCCATAGGGCTCTGGTCTATAGTAGTGCACTATAAAGGGAATAGGGTGCCATTTGGATCAGGAAGCAGAATAGGTCTCAACAGGATATATTTCACTCCGCTTCCTGTAACTAGAATAAAAGCAGAAAGAAAGACAGAAGAACAGGGAGCCATCAGCCCTGTAGGGACCATCAGCCCTGTAGGGACCATCGGCCCTGTACGGACCATCGGCCCTGTACGGACCATCGGCCCTGTACGGACCATCGGCCCTGTACGGACCATCGGCCCTGTACGGACCATCGGCCCTGTAGGGACCATCGGCCCTGTACGGACCATCGGCCCTGTAGGGACCATCGGCCCTGTACGGACCATCGGCCCTGTAGGGACCATCGGCCCTGTACGGACCATCGGCCCTGTAGGGACCATCGGCCCTGTACGGACCATCGGCCCTGTAGGGACCATCGGCCCTGTACGGACCATCGGCCCTGTAGGGACCATCGGCCCTGTACGGCCCATCGGCCCTGTAGGGACCATCGGCCCTGTACGGACCATCGGCCCTGTAGGGACCATCGGCCCTGTACGGCCCATCGGCCCTGTACGGCCCATCGGCCCTGTACGGCCCATCGGCCCTGTACGGCCCATCGGCCCTGTAGGGACCATCGGCCCTGTACGGCCCATCGGCCCTGTAGGGACCATCGGCCCTGTACGGCCCATCGGCCCTGTAGGGACCATCGGCCCTGTAGGGCCCATCGGCCCTGTACGGACCATCGGCCCTGTACGGACCATCGGCCCTGTACGGCCCATCGGCCCTGTAGGGACCATCGGCCCTGTACGGCCCATCGGCCCTGTACGGCCCATCGGCCCTGTAGGGACCATCGGCCCTGTAGGGACCATCGGCCCTGTAGGGACCATCGGCCCTGTAGGGACCATCGGCCCTGTAGGGCCCATCGGCCCTGTAGGGCCCATCGGCCCTGTACGGCCCATCGGCCCTGTACGGCCCATCGGCCCTGTACGGCCCATCGGCCCTGTACGGACCATCGGCCCTGTACGGACCATCGGCCCTGTACGGACCATCGGCCCTGTACGGACCATCAGCCCTGTACGGACCATCAGCCCTGTACGGACTGGAACATTCAGCCTGCTAAGAAAGGTTTCCTGAACCATCAGCCCTGTACGGACTGGAACATTCAGCCTGCTAAGAAAGAGAGGTTTCCTAAACCATCAGCCCTGTACGGACTGTAACATTCAGCCTGCTAAGAAAGAGAGGTTTCCTAAACCATCAGCCCTGTACGGACTGGAACATTCAGCCTGCTAAGAAAGAGAGGTTTCCTAAACCATCAGCCCTGTACGGACTGGAACATTCAGCCTGCTAAGAAAGAGAGGTTTCCTAAACCATCAGCCCTGTACGGACTGGAACATTTATCCCCAGAGTCGTACGCAATAATAAATAAATACCTGGACCAGCCGATACCATGGTAACGCACGGTGTGCGTGCAACAGGTCGGAGAAAACAGGAAATCAGAGCTTTAAAAATAAACAGGAGAAAGATGCAGAGAAAAAGGCTGCAATATGAATCAGAAGTTACAGCCGTTTACAACACAGCAACAAAATCACCGATTACTTCCACAGCGGTCATGATTAGAGAGATGGGTATCAGGACTTGTACCTCTCTGGGGTTTGAGGACAACAGGACTCGTACCTCTCTGGGGTAGATAGATGAGGTGTCAGTATGAGAGGGTATCAGGACTCGTACCTCTCTGGGGTAGATATAGGACGTGTCAGTATGAGGACAACAGGACTCGTACCTCTCTGGGGTAGATATGAGGTGTCAGTATGAGGACTCGTACCTCTCTGGGGTAGATATATGACGTGTCAGTATGAAGACAACAGGACTCGTACCTCTCTGGGGTAGATATCTCATATCTACTCAGCGAACATGAGACACCAGTCTCACCACTCTGTTGTAGAGGACATGAGACACCAGTCTCCCCACTCTGAGGACATGAGACACCAGTCTCCCCACTCTGAGGACATGAGACACCAGTCTCCCCACTCTGAGGACATGAGACACCAGTCTCACCACTCTGTTGTAGAGGACATGAGACACCAGTCGTGTCGACACAGAAACAGACTGGATGGGCCTCAGCTTGGCATCGCGTGATGGATTCTGTATGCACTCCTACATCTGCTCTCCTCCTCCATCCCTCTCTCCTCCAGTCTCATTCCTTCCCTCTCCTCCTTCCTCTCTCCTCCAGTCTCCTTCCTCCTTCCCTCTCCTCCTTCAGTCTCCTTCCTTCCCTCTCCTCCTTCCTCTCTCCTTCAGTCTCATTCCTTCCCTCTGCTTCCTTCCCTCTCCTCCTTCCTCCATCCATCCCTCTCTCCTCCAGTCTCCTTCCCTCTCTCATTTCAGTCTCCCTCCGTCTCCAGCTCCCCCTCCATCTCTCTCCATATTACTTGCGGCAGCCCGGCTGTCACGATTCTCCTCCCACTGGATCCCTCGCTCCAGGCTGCTGTCAGCCCTCTCCTACTCTCCATGTGGTGCACTGTCTATTATGTACAGTATGGAGCTTTCTCTCTCTCACACACACACACACACACACACACACACACACACACACACACACACACACACACACACACACACACACACACACACACACACACACGTGAAGAACCACTCCGTCCATGATTGAAATCTGAAAGTGAGTGTCTGCATGACTCACGCCTGAAAAAAACATTCTAACACAAACCCAACCCAAACTGCAAGACAACGTTTAGAAACCAACAGCAAACCCGACCCAAACTGCAAGACAACGTTTAGAAACCAACAGCAAACCCGACCCAAACTGCAAGACAACGTTTAGAAACCAACAGCAAACCCGACCCAAACTGCAAGACAACGTTTAGAAACCAACAGCTCATGTTCTGAGAACAGAACGTCCATCTAGAGGAGACAGACTGAGATACCCCCGGTCTAGTTTACCCACCCAGCCCCGGTCTAGTTTACCCACCCAGCCGGGGGGCTGGGTAGTTTACCCACCCAGCCCCCCCGCTGGTCTTAGTCCGCCCCGCCCCGGTCCTCAGTCGACCCAGCCCCGGTCCTAGGTCGACCCAGGCCCCGCACCCCGGTCTGGTCTAGTCGACCCAGCCCAGCCCCCCGGTCTGGTCTAGTCTACCCAGCCCAGCCCCGGTCTAGGTCTAGTCTACCCCAGCCCAGCCCCGGTTAGTCCTAGTCTACCCGCCCAGCCCCGGTCTAGTCTAGTCTACCCATGCCCAAGCCCCGGTCTAGTTTTACCCAGCCCAGCCCCGGTCTAGTTTACCCAGCCCAGCCCCGGTCTAGTCTACCCAGCCCCGCCCCGGTCTAGTCGACCCAGCCCCGCCCCCCGGTCGGTCTAGTCGACCCAGCCCGCCCCCGGTGGTCTAGTCGACCCAGCCCGGTCTAGTCGACCCAGCCCCGACCCCGGTCTGGTCTAGTCGACCCAGCCCCGGTCTAGTCGACCCAGCCCCGCCCCCCGGTCTGGTCTAGTCGACCCAGCCCCGGTCTAGTCGACCCAGCCCGCCCCCCGGTCTGGTCTAGTCGACCCAGCCCCGGTCTAGTCGACCCAGCCCGCCCCCCGGTCTGGTCTAGTCGACCCAGCCCGCCCCCCGGTCTGGTCTAGTCGACCCAGCCCCGCCCCCGGTCTGGTCTAGTCGACCCAGCCCAGCCCCGGTCTGGTCTAGTCGACCCAGCCCAGCCCCGGTCTAGTCTAGTCTACCCAGCCCAGCCCCGGTCTAGTCTAGTCTACCCAGCCCAGCCCCGGTCTAGTTTACCCAGCCCAGCCCCGGTCTAGTTTACCCAGCCCAGCCCCGGTCTAGTCTACCCAGCCCAGCCCCGGTCTAGTCTACCCAGCCCCGCCCGGTCTAGTCGACCCAGCCCGCCCCCCCCGGTCTGGTCTAGTCGACCCAGCCCCGGTCTAGTCGACCCAGCCCCGCCCCCCGGTCTGGTCTAGTCGCAGCCCGCCCCCGGTCTAGTCGACCCAGCCCCGCCCCCCGGTCTAGTCGACCCAGCCCAGCCCCGGGTCTAGTCGACCCAGCCCCGGTCTAGTCGACCCAGCCCCGGTCTAGTCGACCCAGCCCCGGTCTAGTCGACCCAGCCCCGGTCTAGTCTGTTACAGACCAGTGAACTCAAAGCACTCCCAAGGAGACATCAGCTATCGTAGTGTTTATGGAGAGACGGGCAGATGGAATCTGAGGGCGTTTAGCCTTTAACCTGGGCTCTCTGCAGCATTTGAAGAGTCTTTAAATGCTGCAGTGTGTGGGAGGGAGAGGCTGCAGTCTCAGGGAGAGGACTGACAGGCCTCCACAGGCCTCCTAGTGATGCTAAGCAGCTGTTGTATGGGATCAGTCACCAAGAGGCCGACAAACACAGCAAGCGTCCTAAAAAGCACCCTCTTCCCTATATAGTGCACTAGATAGCACAGTCTATCCCAGCCAGTAACAACAGGCTGTGGCTTCACGTGTGCTTGGCCAGGACCACAAGGGTCCGTGGGCCGAAGCTCGGCCGGGACCACAAGGGTCCGTGGGCCGAAGCTCGGCCGGGACCACAAGGGTCCGTGGGCCGAAGCTCGGCCGGGACCACAAGGGTCCGTGGGCCGAAGCTCGGCCGGGACCACAAGGGTCCGTGGGCCGAAGCTCGGCCGGGACCACAAGGGTCCGTGGGCCGAAGCTCGGACGGGACCACAAGGGTCCGTGGGCCGAAGCTCGGCCGGGACCACAAGGGTCCGTGGGCCGAAGCTCGGACGGGACCACAAGGGTCCGTGGGCCGAAGCTCGGACGGGACCACAAGGGTCCGTGGGCCGAAGCTCGGCCGGGACCACAAGTGTCCGTGGGCCGAAGCTCGGACGGGACCACAAGGGTCCGTGGGCCGAAGCTCGGACGGGACCACAAGGGTCCGTGGGCCGAAGCTCGGACGGGACCACAAGGGTCCGTGGGCCGAAGCCCGGACGGGACCACAAGGGTCCGTGGGCCGAAGCTTGGCCGGGACCATAAGGGTCCGTGGGCCGAAGCTCGGACGGGACCACAAGGGTCCGTGGGCCGAAGCTTGGCCGGGACCATAAGTGTCCGTGGGCCGAAGCTCGGACGGGACCACAAGGGTCCGTGGGCCGAAGCTTGGCCGGGACCATAAGTGTCCGTGGGCCGAAGCTCGGACGGGACCACAAGGGTCCGTGGGCCGAAGCTTGGCCGGGACCATAAGGGTCCGTTGGCTGAGGCTTGGATAGGACCATACAATTGATTAAATCATTTAATACCACATAATGACAAATCAAAAACAAGTTTTGAGAGAAAAATAAAATATTACATTTACATAATGCAGCAGAAATGTTTTGGTACCCTTCCCCAGATCTGTGCCTCGACACAATCCTGTCTCGGAGCTCTACAGACAATTCCTTCAACCTCATTGGTTGGTTTCTCCTCTGACATCCACTGTCAACTGTGGGATCTCATATAGACAGGTGTTTGCCTTTCCAAATCATGTCCAATCAATTGAATTTACCACAGGTGGACTCCAATCAAGTTGTAGAAACATCTCAAGGATGATCAGTGGAAACAGGATGCACCTGAGCTCAATTTAGTCTCATAGCAAAGGGTCTGAATACTTACGTAAATAATTTGCCAAAAAAATTCTTAACCTGTTTATGTCATTATGAGGCATTGTGTGTAGATTGCTGATAATAGTTTGTTTTTAATCCATTTTCGAATATGGCTGTAACATAAAATGTGGAAAAAAGTCAAGGGGTCTGAATACTTTCCGAATGCTCTGTATACTGACTTTAGATGCAATCTGGTGGCCTCCCCTCAATCTTCACTAGCTAGCTAACGTTATACTGCATCTAAAGTCAATCTGGTGGCCTCCCCTCAATCTTCACTAGCTAGCTAACGTTATACTGCATCTAAATTCAATCTGGTGGCCTCCCCTCAATCTTCACTAGCTAGCTAACGTTATACTGCATCTAAATTCAATCTGGTGGCCTCCCCTCAATCTTCACTAGCTAGCTAACGTTATACCGCATCTAAATTCAATCTGGTGGCCTCCCCTCAATCTTCACTAGCTAGCTAACGTTATACCGCATCTAAAGTCAATCTGGTGGCCTCCCCTCAATCTTCACTAGCTAGCTAGCTAACTTTATACTGCATCTAAAGCCAATCTGGTGGCCTCCCCTCAATCTTCGCTAGCTAGCTAGCTAACGTTATACTGCATCTAAAGCCAATCTGGTGGCCTCCCCTCAATCATCGCTAGCTAGCTAACGTTATACTGCATCTAAAGTCAATCTGGTGGCCTCCCCTCAATCTTCGCTAGCTAGCTAACGTTATACTGCATCTAAATTCAATCTGGCAACATCAAAAATAATGACAAAAGGTTTTTCTTACTAATTATTTGCCTCCTTTTGAATGTCATTGTATTTCCAAGCCACTAATACACTTTTAATGAAGTCTTCACCAGCGCTCATTGACGATGCATTGAGTAGAACGCTCAGGTCGGGCATCAGTCCAAAACAAAACGATCAAAACAATATAATGACGAAACATGCGACCCATGAATAGTTTAACTCCAGGTAGGCTAGTAGAGAACAAGTCCTTTATTTAACCAGGTAGGCTAGTTGAGAACAAGTCCTTTATTTAACCAGGTAGGCTAGTAGAGAACAAGTCCTTTATTTAACCAGGTAGGCAAGTTGAGAACAAGTTCTCATTTACAACTGCGACCTGGTCAAGATAAAGCAAAGCAGTTCGACAACATACAACAACACATGGAGTAAAACAAACATACAGTCAATAATATAGTAGAAAAATAAGTCTATATACAATGTGAGCAAATGAGGTGAGATAAGGGAGGTAAAGGCAATAAATAGGCCATGGTGGCGAAGTAAATACAATATAAAGCAATTAAAACACTGGAATGGTAGATTTGTAGTGGAAGAAAGTGCAAAGTAGAAATAGAAATAATGGGGTGCAAAGGAGCAAAATAAATAAATACAGTAGGGAAGAGGTAGTTGTTTGGGCTAAATTATAGATGGGCTATGTACAGGTGCAGAGATCTGGGAGCTGCTCTGACAGCTGGTGCTTAAAGCTAGTGAGGGAGATAAGTGTTTCCAGTTTAAATTTGTGGCATATACTTCTCCTAATATATCATACATAACCTAAAGCAGCGTTTTAAATTCTTCTTGTCCTTCCTTCTAACCTATCGACTCTCTTCCCCCCATCGGTCCTTTATGTCATAACTCAGCCCTTTAACGCTACAGAGTCTGAGAATGAACCTCTGAAAGCTCGGTGAGATTATTTCCACAGCAGGACAAGCCTATACGCTTATTATACAAACAAAAACAACACAAGGAGAAGTTCATAACCACACGCCCCGATGGGACTCTGTGTGGCGGCTGTTGCTAAGCAGCGAGAGCTCTGCGGCGAATAGAGAACGTCAGAGAGAAGAAGTGAACAAAAACTCCAGAAAGTTCTGGATGAACGTGCTGCTAGATCCTATAGAGCTTGTGGTCGCCGACTGGTCCATCGCCAAGTCCATTTCAAAACGTTTAAAACCCATGACTAGAGAGAGACACTGTCAACACATGCCTTCATCCTTCGTCCACTCAGAGCTGTCAACACGTGCCTTCGTCCACTCAGAGCTGTCAACACGTGCCTTCGTCCACTCAGAGCTGTCAAACACGTGCCTTCGTCCACTCAGAGCTGTCAACACGTGCCTTCGTCCACTCAGAGCTGTCAACACGTGCCTTCGTCCACTCAGAGCTGTCAACACGTGCCTTCGTCCACTCAGAGCTGTCAACACGTGCCTTCGTCCACTCAGAGCTGTCAACACGTGCCTTCGTCCACTCAGAGCTGTCAACACGTGCCTTCGTCCACTCAGAGCTGTCAACACGTGCCTTCGTCCACTCAGAGCTGTCAACACGTGCCTTCGTCCACTCAGAGCTGTCCACGGTAATGAATGAGGTGAAAAGTGTATGGATAGACCTGCATTGTTATTATTAGAAGCTTGGGTCGTTTTCTAAATATCAAGGAATTTCACCTTCTCTGTTCATAGGAGTAACAACGTGAATTTGTTAACGAGGCAGAAATAATGTCAGCTGGAAGACGGTGTCCCGAACTGGCTCAGTGTCATTGGTGGAAAGGGAGAAGAGGCGGACCCTAATACGGCCAACAGCATTGGAGGAAAGGGAGAACGAGAGGCGGAACCGAACTGGGTCAGTGTCATTGGTGGAAAGGAGGAACGAGAGGCGGACCCTAACACGGCCAACGGCATTGGAGGAAAGGGAGAACGAGAGGCGGGCCCTAACACGGCCAACAGCATTGGAGGAAAGGGAGAACGAGAGGCGGACCCTAACAAATAGATCAGGACAACAGGCTGATGGGTAACCAAACCCATAGTAGTAGAGGCTCAGAGGAGAGACAGGCAAACCCACAGTAGTAGAGGCTCAGAGGAGAGACAGGCAAACCCACAGGAGAGACAGGCAAACACACAGCAGTAGAGCCTCAGAGGAGAGACAGGCAAACCCACAGCAGTAGAAGCTCAGAGGAGAGACAGGCAAACCCACAGCAGTAGAGGCTCAGAGGAGAGACAGGCAAACCCACAGTAGTAGAGGCTCAGAGGAGAGACAGGCAAACCCACAGGAGTAGAGGCTCAGAGGAGAGACAGGCAAACCCACAGGAGTAGAGGCTCAGAGGAGAGACAGACAAACCCACAGCTTGGTGGTTACAGATCTGTGTGTCTACTCCTTACCTGGTGGAACTCTGGGATACCTTCAGGACTGCAGGTGAGCTGGGTCTTCTGCCCAGGTGAGCTGGGTCTTCTGCCCAGGTGAGCTGGGTCTTCTGCCCAGGTGAGCTGGGTCTTCTGCCCAGGTGAGCTGGGTCTTCTGCCCAGGTGAGCTGGGTCTTCTGTCCAGGTGAGCTGGGTCTTCTGTCCAGGTGAGCTGGGTCTTCTGTCCAGGTGAGTTGGCTCTTCTGTCCAGGTGAGTTGGCTCTGTCTGTCCAGGTGAGTTGTGTCTGCTCTGGGGCGTGGCTCTGTCTGTCCTGCAGGTGAGTTGCGTCTGCTCTGGGGCGTGGCTCTGTCTGTCCAGGTGAGTTGTGTCTGCTCTGGGGCGTGGCTCTGTCTGTCCAGGTGAGTTGTGTCTGCTCTGGGGCGTGGCTCTGTCTGTCCAGGTGAGTTGTGTCTGCTCTGGGGCGTGGTTCTGTCTGTCCAGGTGAGTTGGGTCTGCTCTGGGGCGTGGTTCTGTCTGTCCTGCAGGTGAATCTGATGGGTCAGGTAAGTAATGTCCTCCCACAGCCACAGGTGAGCTCACCTGGATGTTACGGACAACAGCACCTGGTGGAGGAAGAGACACACCTCATTCCTCAGCTGTCCTGGTTCAGAAATTACCATGGCAACCCCATCCCTCCTGGTAATACAGTACAGAACCCAATCCCTCCTGGTTATACAATACAGAACCCAATCCCTCCTGGTAATACAGCACAGAACCCCATCCCACCTGGTAATACAGCACAGAACCCCAATCCCTCCTGGTAATACAGCACAGAACCCCAATCCCTCCTGGTAATACAGCACAGAACCCCAATCCCTCCTGGTAATACAGCACAGAACCCCAATCCCTCCTGGTAATACAGCACAGAACCCCAATCCCTCCTGGTAATACAGCACAGAACCCCAATCCCTCCTGGTAATACAGCACAGAACCCCAATCCCTCCTGGTAATACAGCACAGAACCCCAATCCCTCCTGGTAATACAGCACAGAACCCAATCCCTCCTGGTAATACAGTACAGAACCCCAATCCCTCCTGGTAATACAGTACAGAACCCCAATCCCTCCTGGTAATACAATACAGAACCCAATCTCTCCTGGTAATACAGCACAGAACCCCAATCCCTCCTGGTAATACAGCACAGAACCCCAATCCCTCCTGGTAATACAGCACAGAACCCCAATCCCTCCTGGTAATACAGTACAGAACCCCAATCCCTCCTGGTAATACAGCACAGAACCCAATCCCTCCTTGTAATACAATACAGAACCCCAATCCCTCCTGGTAATACAGCACAGAACCCCAATCCCTCCTGGTAATACAGCACAGAACCCCAATCCCTCCTGGTAATACAGCACAGAACCCCAATCCCTCCTGGTAATACAGCACAGAACCCAATCCCTCCTGGTAATACAGCACAGAACCCCAATTCCTCCTGGTAATACAGCACAGAACCCCAATCCCTCCTGGTAATACAGCACAGAACCCAATCCCTCCTTGTAATACAGCACAGAACCCAATCCCTCCTGGTAATACAATACAGAACCTCATCCCTCCTTGTAATACAATACAGAACCCAATCCCTCCTTGTAATACAATACAGAACCCAATCCCTCCTGGTAATACAATACAGAACCCAATCTCTCCTGGTAATACAGCACAGAACCCAATCCCTCCTGGTAATACAGTACAGAACCCAATCCCTCCTGGTAATACAATACAGAACCCAATCCCTCCTGGTAATACAATACAGAACCCAATCCCTCCTGGTAATACAATACAATACAATACAGAACCCAATCCCTCCTGGTAATACAATACAGAACCCAATCCCTCCTTGTAATACAATAGCGAACCCAATCTCTCCTGGTAATACAGCACAGAACCCCAATCCCTCCTGGTAATACAGCACAGAACCCCAATCCCTCCTGGTAATACAGTACAGAACCCAATCCCTCCTGGTAATACAATACAATACAGAACCCAATCCCTCCTGGTAATACAATACAATACAGAACCCAATCCCTCCTGGTAATACAATACAATACAGAACCCAATCCCTCCTGGTAATACAATACAATACAGAACCCAATCCCTCCTGGTAATACAATACAATACAGAACCCCAATCCCTCCTGGTAATACAGCAGAGAACCCCAATCCCTCCTGGTAATACAGCAGAGAACCCCAATCCCTCCTGGTAATACAGCAGATAACCCCAATCCCTCCTGGTAATACAGTACAGAACCCCAATCCCTCCTGGTAATACAGTACAGAACCCAATCCACCCTGGTAATACAGTACAGAACCCAATCCACCCTGGTAATACAGTACAGAACCCAATCCACCCTGGTAATACGGCACAGAACCCCAATCCCTCCTGGTAATACGGCACAGAACCCCAATCCACCCTGGTAATACGGCACAGAACCCCAATCCCTCCTGGTAATACGGCACAGAACCCCAATCCCTCCTGGTAATACGGCACAGAACCCCAATCCCTCCTGGTAATACGGCACAGAACCCCAATCCCTCCTGGTATTACGGCACAGAACCCCAATCCCTCCTGGTAATACGGCACAGAACCCCAATCCCTCCTGGTAATACGGCACAGAACCCCAATCCCTCCTGGTAATACGGAACAGAACCCCAATCCCTCCTGGTAATACGGAACAGAACCCAATCCCTCCTGGTAATACAGCACAGAACCCCAATCCCTCCTGGTAATACAGCACAGACCCCCAATCCCTCCTGGTAATACAGCACAGAACCCCAATCCCTCCTGGTAATACAGCACAGAAACCCAATCCCTCCTGGTAATACAGTACAGAACCCCAATCCCTCCTGGTAATACAGTACAGAACCCCATCCCTCCTGGTAATACAATACAGAAACCCCATCCCTCCTGGTAATACAATACAGAACCCCAATCCCTCCTGGTAATACAATACAGAACCCCAATCCCTCCTGGTAATACAATACAGAACCCCAATCCCTCCTGGTAATACAGCAGAGAACCCCAATCCCTCCTGGGGCCCCGGGTAAAGTAGTACCCTTCACAGGGCCCCGGGTAAAGTAGTGCCCTTCACAGGGCCCCGGGTAAAGTAGTGCCCTTCACAGGGCCCCGGGTAAAGTAGTGCCCTTCACAGGGCCCCGGGTAAAGTAGTGCCCTTCACAGGGCCCCGGGTAAAGTAGTGCCCTTCACAGGGCCCCGGGTAAAGTAGTGCCCTTCACAGGGCCCCGGGTAAAGTAGTGCCCTTCACAGGGCCCCGGGTAAAGTAGTGCCCTACACAGGGCCCCGGGTAAAGTAGTGCCCTACACAGGGCCCCGGGTAAAGTAGTGCCCTATACAGGGCCCCGGGTAAAGTAGTGCCCTACACAGGGCCCCGGGTAAAGGCCCCGGGTAAAGTAGTGCCCTACACAGGGCCCCGGGTAAAGTAGTGCCCTGCACAGGGCCCCGGGTAAAGTAGTGCCCTATACAGGGCCCCGGGTAAAGTAGTGCCCTACACAGGGCCCCGGGTAAAGTAGTGCCCTACACGGGGCCCCGGGTAAAGTAGTGCCCTACACAGGGCCCCGGGTAAAGTAGTGCCCTACACAGGGCCCCGGGTAAAGTAGTGCCCTACACAGGGCCCCGGGTAAAGTAGTGCCCTACACAGGGCCCCGGGTAAAGTAGTGCCCTACACAGGGCCCCGGGTAAAGTAGTGCCCTACGCAGGGCCCCGGGTATAGTAGTGCCCTATATAGGGCCCCGGGTAAAGTAGTGCCCTACACAGGCCAGTGGTATTCTAACTTTTTCAGCAGAATGTCTGTATTACATTCTCATCACAACAAAATGAAAATAAATCAATAAATACATTTACTCAATAACACACACACACATTCACATATATCTATATTTTTTAAATGATCTTCTCAAAAAGTTAGTATATTGTTCCATGCAATAATCTGTACTATATTTTATGCAGTTACCCCGCAACACCAACTCTGAATACCCCTGATATAGGGAATAGGGTGCGATTGGGACCTGGTCTAAAGTAGTGCACTATATAGGGAATAGGGTGCTATAGGGCTATGGTCTAAAGTAGTGCACTATATAGGGAATAGGGTTCCATTGGGACCTGGCCAGTGAGTGATACAGCGAGGTCCAGGTCAGATGGGCCTTTAGGTCAGACTGTGACCTATTGACCTGGAGCCCTAACATGCCCTGGTCTGTCACATACAATGACCCTCGTCAGGCAGACTGTTCAGTCACCAATAACCCTGTCAGGCAGACTGATCAGTCACCAATAACCCTGTCAGGCAGACTGATCAGTCACCAATAACCCTGTCAGGCAGACTGATCAGTCACCAATAACCCTGTCAGGCAGACTGATCAGTCACCAATAACCCTGTCAGGCAGACTGATCAGTCACCAATAACCCTGTCAGACCGGGTCAGGCTGCGACAGGTGGACAGAGCAGAGCACCAACCAACCCCAGTCAAAAATCACAGGAACGTCAAGAAAAGACAGGTGAGCCTATCGTGTCTCGATGCCATCACAAGCCCCACAGAACACACCTCTACTAGCTTAAAACTATTATACAATTAGTGCACTTCTTCTGACTCTCAGAGCCTGGCCAAAAGTAGTGCACGACATCGGGAATAGTGTGCCATTTGGGATGTAACACTTTAAACGCTCCTGTCTTGGAGTTAAACAGAAGACCAGGTGGGAACCAGCTCTGCTATGAGACCAGCCATCCCTACTGGTCTCCACTGCTATGAGACCAGCCATCCCTACTGGTCTCCTCTGCTATGAGACCAGCCATCCCTACTGGCCTCCATCTGCTATGAGACCAGCCATCCCTACTGGTCTCCACTGCTATGAGACCAGCCATCCCTACTGGTCTCCATCTGCTATGAGACCAGCCATCCCTACTGGTCTCCATCTGCTATGAGACCAGCCATCCCTACTGGTCTCCATCTGCTATGAGACCAGCCACCCCTACTGGTCTCCATCTGCTATGAGACCAGCCATCCCTACTGGTCTCCATCTGCTATGAGACCAGCCATCCCTACTGGTCTCCATCTGCTATGAGACCAGCCATCCCTACTGGTCTCCATCTGCTATGAGACCAGCCATCCCTACTGGTCTCCATCTGCTATGAGACCAGCCATCCCTACTGGACTCCATCTGCTATGAGACCAGCCATCCCTACTGGACTCCATCTGCTATGAGACCAGCCATCCCTACTGGTCTCCATCTGCTATGAGACCAGCCATCCCTACTGGTCTCCATCTGCTATGAGACCAGCCATCCCTACTGGTCTCCATCTGCTATGAGACCAGCCATCCCTACTGGTCTCCATCTGCTATGAGACCAGCCATCCCTACTGGTCTCCACTGCTATGAGACCAGCCATCCCTACTGGTCTCCACTGCTATGAGACCAGCCATCCCTACTGGTCTCCACTGCTATGAGACCAGCCATCCCTACTGGTCTCCACTGCTATGAGACCAGCCATCCCTACTGGTCTCCACTGCTATGAGACCAGCCATCCCTACTGGTCTCCACTGCTATGAGACCAGCCATCCCTACTGGTCTCCACTGCTATGAGACCAGCCATCCCTACTGGTCTCCACTGCTATGAGACCAGCCATCCCTACTGGTCTCCATCTGCTATGAGACCAGCCATCCCTACTGGTCTCCACTGCTATGAGACCAGCCATCCCTACTGGTCTCCACTCCTATGAGACCAGCCATCCCTACTGGTCTCCACTGCTATGAGACCAGTGGGAAAAAGCCCCCAGTCGTCCTACTTGAGGAACAGTAAAAGACATCTTCATAGAAAATTACTCAAGTAAAAGTGAAAGTCACCCCAGTAAAATACTACTTGAGTAAAAGTCTAAAAAGTATTTGTTTTAAAATATACTTAAGTATCAAAAGAAAAACAAAAATCCTTAAAAATAAATATACAATTAAAGTACAGATACACCCCCCCCCCAAAAAAAACGACTTAGCCAAGTAGTACTTTAAAGTATTGTTATTAAGTACTTTATAACAGTGACAGTGTGGTAATAAATAAGGTTATGTGAATATAACAGTGATAGTCTGCAGACTCAACAGTCAATACTGGCCTTATTCACCCAGTTCCAATGTGGCTAACTAGCTAACTCACACACTACAACCTGTTAACTAACCACTTCTGCTGTAACTTACACCAATTCATAAATCACATTATCAAGTTATATAAAAAGAGCTGCTTAGAACAACGTGTTGGTTTTAAATGGATATAACATAGCATAACTAGCTAACATTAACAGTATTTAGTTAGCCAGCTAGCTAACGTTAACAGTGTTTAGTTAGCCAGTTAGCTAACGTTAACAGTATTTAGTTAGCCAGCTAGCTAACGTTAACAGTATTTAGTTAGCTAGGACCGTTAGCCTGTAGCCCAGATAGTTTTTTAAAAACTATCAATAACGTTACTTAAAAATGGTGAGTTATCATGGAAATAAACAACTTTAGCTACCTGTGTTTTTGACCTGTTGTCAAATAAATAAAATAGCTTGTTGACAAAAGTTTAAAAAATGAAAAGCGTGCTAATAATGTTAGCTCGGTGGGAGAAAACTAAAAATCAGACTCACCAAGTTGAAATTCTGAAAACTGACGAAAAGTCACTGTGGCTTTGAACGCGACACGTCTTCGTCAACAACAACAAAAAAAAAGAGCCAATTCTTCTTTAAACTGGGAGGGGAAAAAACACACTTCAACAGAAAACACTTAAAAAGCGTGTAGCTTTACAAACAAAGTGACACATTTTGAGTGTTGCCAACTCGTGTAGTTCGCGAGTTGGACGCGTCGTATTGGTGACGTCACATGCTGCGTTCAAAAACAACTGGGAACTCGGAAATCACCGAATTCAGACGTTCACGACAAATGGGAACTCGGGATTTATTTTATTTATTATTATTTATTTATTTTAATCTCCGACAGGGGGGAAAATCGTTCCAAACTTTCATCCGATTCTAAATCGGGAATTGACTAACGTCACGATTGAACGTGGTATGTTTCCTAGTTCCCCAGTTTTTTTCCCAGAAAGCTTTGGGAATATACAGAGAAGGCATTGCCAGATGCGTCACTATAACCCAGAAAGTTAAAGCCGCACTGCACTGGAAGTTAAAATTGGAAATGGAATAAATGGATAAAAATCACATTTTAAACACGATTTAAAATGTACTTTCGGGAAGGGTTGTGGTCATCATTCATTTAATACATTAAATATATACATCAGACGGTTACTAGGGAGATATTTCATAGTTTTCACCCCCCATTTCAATCTTATAGTATAACCCTGGTCGGCGTTACTATTACAGGAGGAGCAGACCATCCGATATGCCCTTAAATATGATATGAACCCTGGAACATAAAGGTAAGAGGACCAGTGTTTCTATAAAGAAACAAACCTCACATCCGTGCAGTTTGCAAAACAATGTTGTTTAGGCTCCATTGTATCGTTGTTTCTTCTTTAGAGCACACTGGTGAGCAACAACATCATTTTACTTCACCGCAACAACAAAACAAAACACGCTGCTCCATAATATTCATTGTATACCATTTCAAATCCTGCTCCCGGTGCGGCTTGACTTCCGGGATATTATGACGCAGGTGTCCGTTCCTTGTCAGTGTGTTGCTCGGTGCTGCCCGGGTCTCTCTGTGATTGAACAGGTGTCTGCTTCCCTCTAGCGGTTGATTTCACACACTATTAGATTGGCCTTTTCTTTGACCAGCAGGCGGTGGTAAAGTGCTATGCTACTTTCTCTAACGACGCTACTTTAGATTATAACGACGATATGCACCAGAGGAGGCTGCTGGGAGGAACTATAGGAGGAAGGGCTGACTGGATGGTATTAAACACATCAAACTCTGTTACATTTATTCCATTCCAGACATTTCAATGAACCCGTCCTCCTATAGCCCCTGCCACTAGCCACCACTGATATGCACCTGATATGCACCTGCCTCCATACTCATATAAGATGAACTAGACTCCAAAAACATCCACACAATACTGTACGTCTTATCTCACAACGTGGATCTCTGGGAATGATCTGAAAATGACATTTCACTAGCGGGGTAGGAAACGCAATGCAGCAGCATTATGAATACAGATGAGTTTTTATTTGAAGAAAATCCTGGACATGGAATGAATGGAAGCAGCACCAGGATGCTCATAATGTGTTCTGGATCACACATAAATAAATACAGATGGGGGATTTATTAGTGTGTGTGAAGGGGGGAGGGTAATACATTAATTTATCATTAACCCAAATGATCCCATATACTGTAGTCTATCCCCTAAACAACTGATGAATGTGGATTATACCAATGAAACAAACCATAGGCAGACTTCAGGTTTTGCTAATTAAAATGTTTTCTTTTTGGGGGGAATCTGATGCAAAGACCACATTGTGATTAGCACATTATCAAAATTTACCCGTTTGTAATTAAGCAAAAATATAAAAAGCTTCTTCTCAAATATCTGTATCGTCTCCAACCACCGCTGATCCATCGTTCTTCTGTTGGGTGTTTAACTACTGACCAATTAACTGACCAATTAACTGACCAATTAACTACTGTCAATTCAGTTCACAATTAACTGACCAATTAACGACTGTCAATTCAGTTCACAATTAACTGACCAATTAATTACTATACTGTAGATATGACTGACTACAGACTACAGCCCTGTTACTGACTACAGCCCTGTTACTGCCCCACAATAACTACAGACTACAGCCCTGTTACTGCCCCACAATAACTACAGACTACAGCCCTGTTACTGCCATACAATAACTACAGACTACAGCCCTGTTACTGACTACAGCCCTGTTCCTACCCCACAATAACTACAGACTACAGCCCTGTTACTGCCATACAATAACTACAGACTACAGCCCTGTTACTGCCCCACAATAACTACAGACTACAGCCCTGTTACTGACTACAGCCCTGTTACTGCCCCACAATAACTACAGACTACAGCCCTGTTACTGCCATACAATAACTACAGACTACAGCCCTGTTACTACCTCACAATAACTACAGACTACAGCCCTGTTACTGACTACAGCCCTGTTACTACCCCACAATAACTACAGACTACAGCCCTGTTACTGCCCCACAATAACTACAGACTACAGCCCTGTTACTGCCCCACAATAACTACAGACTACAGCCCTGTTACTGACTACAGCCCTGTTACTGCCCCACAATAACTACAGACTACAGCCCTGTTACTTCCCCACAATAACTACAGACTACAGCCCTGTTACTGCCATACAATAACTACAGACTACAGCCCTGTTACTGCCCCACAATAACTACAGACTACAGCCCTGTTACTGCCCCACAATAACTACAGACTACAGCCCTGTTACTGCCATACAATAACTACAGACTACAGCCCTGTTACTACCCACAATAACTACAGACTACAGCCCTGTTACTGACTACAGCCCTGTTACTGCCCACATATTCGCTCGCTAATTATTCCCTAACACTACATTCAAGTGATGCAGGAAGAGGAAAATACTTGAGAATTGTATTTAAATAAAAATAATTTTAAAAAAACCATAAAAACCTTAGATAATATTTATTTAAGACTTTTTCTGTCTTATTTGACACATAGCAACATAGCTGGTTCTATAGATTGTTCCCTCTTTCTCCTCCCGTCCTCCCGTCCTCCCATCCTCCCGTCCTCCCGTCCTCCCGTCCTCCCGTCCTCCCATCCTCCCGTCCTCCCGTCCTCCCATCCTCCCATCCTCCCGTCCTCCCATCCTCCCGTCCTCCCATCCTCCCATCCTCCCATCCTCTCTTTCCCCATTCTCCTCCCGTCCTCCCATCCTCCCATCCTCCCATCCTCCCGTCCTCCCGTCCTCCCGTCCTCCCATCCTCCCATCCTCCCATCCTCCCGTCCTCCCGTCCTCCCGTCCTTTCCATCCTCCCATCCTCCCATCCTCTCTTTCCCCATTCTCCTCCCATCCTCCCATCCTCCCGTCCTCCCGTCCTCCCGTCCTCCCATCCTCCCATCCTCCCATCCTCCTGTCCTCCCGTCCTCCCATCCTCCCGTCCTCCCATCCTCCCGTCCTCCCGTCCTCCCGTCCTCCCATCCTCCCGACCTCCCATCCTCCCATCCTCCCATCCTCTCTTTCCCCATTCTCCTCCCGTCCTCCCATCCTCCCGTCCTCCCATCCTCCCATCCTCCCATCCTCTCTTTCCCCATTCTCCTCCCATCCTCCCGTCCTCCCATCCTCCCGTCCTCCCGTCCTCCCGTCCTCCCGTCCTCCCGTCCTCCCATCCTCCCATCCTCCCGTCCTCCCATCCTCCCAACCTCCCGTCCTCCCGTCCTCCCGTCCTCCCATCCTCCCATCCTCCCATCCTCCCATCCTCCCGTCCTCCCATCCTCCCATCCTCCCGTCCTCCCATCCTCTCAGTGTGGAGGTCAAAAGATCCATCCTGGTTGTCAAGGTGTCGACACGCTAAAAGTAGTGCACTACCAGGGCCCATAGGGGTCAAAAGTAGTGCACTACCAGGGCCCATAGGGGTCAAAAGTAGTGCACTAACAGGGCCCATAGGGGTCTGGTCAAAAGTAGTGCACTACATAGGGAACAGGGTGTCTGTGCTACTCACAGTGCACGGTATGGGAGGAACCTGTCAGCTTTTTAATTAACAGTCATTTCCTGTGTCTTCACAGCCTGCTGCGCGCCTCACCCAAACCACCAATCAGAGCAGGGGGGGAGAGGGGTGAGAATGAACGGGGAACAAGGAAGCAAATGGAACGCCTGAGGAGAAGAACAGAGAAACATATATATATATATTAACTTTATTTAACTAGGAAAGTCAGTTAAGAACAAATTCTTATTTTCAATGACGGCCTACCGGGGAACAGTGGGTTAACTGCCTTGTTCAGGGGGCAGAACGACAGATTTGTACCTTGTCAGCTCGGGGATTCAATCCAGCAACCTTTCAGTTACTAGTCCAACGCTCAAACCACTAGGCTACCTGCCTCCCCCCTCTAACCACTAGGCTACCCTGCCTCCCCTCCCCTCTAACCACTAGGCTACCCTGCCTCCCCTCCCCTCTAACCACTAGGCTACCCTGCCTCCCCCCTCTAACCACTAGGATACCTGCCTCCCCCCTCTAACCATTAGGCTACCTGCCTCCCCCCTCTAACCATTAGGCTACCCTGCCTCCCCCCTCTAACCACTAGGCTACCTGCCTCCCCTCCCCTCTAACCACTAGGCTACCTGCCTCCCCCCTCTAACCACTAGGCTACCTGCCGCCCACTCTAACCATTAGGCTACCTGCCTCCCCCCTCTAACCATTAGGCTACCTGCCTCCCCCCTCTAACCATTAGGCTACCTGCCTCCCCCCTCTAACCACTAGGCTACCTGCCTCCCCCCTCTAACCACTAGGCTACCCTGCCTCCCCCCTCTAACCACTAGGCTACCTGCCGCCCCTCCCCTCTAACCACTAGGCTACCTGCCTCCCCCCTCTAACCACTAGGCTACCTGCCTCCCCCTCTAACCACTAGGCTACCTGCCTCCCCCCTCTAACCATTAGGCTACCTGCCTCCCCCCCTCTCACCACTAGGCTACCTGCCTCCCCCCTCTAACCACTAGGCTACCTGCCCCCCCCCCTCTAACCACTAGGTTACCTGCCCTCCCCCCTCTAACCACTAGGCTACCTGCCCTCCCCCCTCTAACCACTAGGCTACCTGCCCCCCCCCCCCCCTCTACTCTAACCACTAGGCTACCTGCCTCCCCTCCCCTCTAACCACTAGGCTACCTGCCTCCCCCCTCTAACCACTAGGCTACCTGCCTCCCCCCTCTAACACCTAGGCTACCTGCCTCCCCCCTCTAACCACTAGGCTACCTGCCTCCCCCCTCTAACCACTAGGCTACCTGCCGCCCCCCTCTAACCACTAGGCTACCTGCCTCCCCCCTCTAACCATTAGGCTACCTGCCTCCCCCCTCTAACCACTAGGCTACCTGCCTCCCCCCTCTAACCACTAGGCTACCTGCCCCCCCCTCTAACCACTAGGCTACCTGCCTCCCCCCTCTAACCACTAGGCTACCTGCCCCCCCCTCTAACCACTAGGCTACCTGCCTCCCCCCTCTAACCACTAGGCTACCTGCCTCCCCCCTCTAACCACTAGGCTACCTGCCGCCCCCCTCTAACCACTAGGCTACCTGCCTCCCCCCTCTAACCATTAGGCTACCTGCCTCCCCCCTCTAACCACTAGGCTACCTGCCTCCCCCCTCTAACCACTAGGCTACCTGCCCCCCCCCCTCTAACCACTAGGCTACCTGCCTCCCCCCTCTAACCACTAGGCTACCTGCCTCCCCCCTCTAACCACTAGGCTACCTGCCGCCCCCCTCTAACCACTAGGCTACCTGCCGCCCCCCTCTAACCACTAGGCTACCTGCCTCCCCCCTCTAACCACTAGGCTACCTGCCTCCCCCCTCTAACCACTAGGCTACCTGCCTCCCCCCTCTAACCACTAGGCTACCTGCCTCCCCCCTCTAACCACTAGGCTACCTGCCGCCCCCCTCTAACCACTAGGCTACCTGCCTCCCCCTCTAACCACTAGGCTACCTGCCTCCCCCCTCTAACCATTAGGCTACCTGCCTCCCCCTCTCACCACTAGGCTACCTGCCTCCCCCTCTAACCACTAGGCTACCCTGCCTCCCCTCCCCTCTAAACACTAGGCTACCTGCCTCCCCCCTCTAACCACTAGGCTACCTGCCTCCCCCTTCTAACCACTAGGCTACCTGCCTCCCCCCTCTAACCACTAGGCTACCTGCCTCCCCCTCTAACCACTAGGCTACCTGCCGCCCCCCTCTAACCACTAGGCTACCTGCCTCCCCCCTCTAACCATTAGGCTACCTGCCTCCCCCTTCTAACCACTAGGCTACCTGCCTCCCCCCTCTAACCACTAGGCTACCTGCCCCCCCCCTCTAACCACTAGGCTACCTGCCTCCCCCCTCTAACCACTAGGCTACCTGCCCCCCCCTCTAACCACTAGGCTACCTGCCTCCCCCCTCTAACCACTAGGCTACCTGCCTCCCCCCTCTAACCACTAGGCTACCTGCCGCCCCCCTCTAACCACTAGGCTACCTGCCTCCCCCCTCTAACCATTAGGCTACCTGCCTCCCCCCTCTAACCACTAGGCTACCTGCCTCCCCCCTCTAACCACTAGGCTACCTGCCCCCCCCTCTACCACTAGGCTACCTGCCTCCCCCCTCTAACCACTAGGCTACCTGCCGCCCCCCTCTAACCACTAGGCTACCTGCCGCCCCCCTCTAACCACTACCTGCCTCCTCCCTCTAACCACTAGGCTACCTGCCTCCCCCCTCTAACCACTGGCTACCTGCCTCCCCCCTCTAACCACTAGGCTACCTGCCTCCCCCCTCTAACCACTAGGCTACCTGCCTCCCCCCTCTAACCACTAGGCTACCTGCCTCCCCCCTCTAACCACTAGGCTACCTGCCCCCCCTCTAACCACTAGGCTACCTGCCTCCCCCCCTCTAACCACTAGGCTACCTGCCCCCCCTCTAACCACTAGGCTACCTGCCGCCCCCCTCTAACCACTACCTGCCTCCTCCCTCTAACCACTAGGCTACCTGCCTCCCCCCTCTAACCACTAGGCTACCTGCCTCCCCCCTCTAACCACTAGGCTACCTGCCTCCCCCCTCTAACCACTAGGCTACCTGCCTCCCCCCTCTAACCACTAGGCTACCTGCCTCCCCCCTCTAACCACTAGGCTACCTGCCCCCCCTCTAACCACTAGGCTACCTGCCTCCCCCCTCTAACCACTAGGCTACCTGCCGCCCCCCTCTAACCACTAGGCTACCTGCCGCCCCCCTCTAACCACTAGGCTACCTGCCTCCCCCTCTAACCACTAGGCTACCTGCCTCCCCCCTCTAACCATTAGGCTACCTGCCTCCCCCTTCTAAACACTAGGCTACCTGCCTCCCCCCTCTAACCACTAGGCTACCTGCCCCCCCCCTCTAACCACTAGGCTACCTGCCTCCCCCCTCTAACCACTAGGCTACCTGCCCCCCCCCTCTAACCACTAGGCTACCTGCCTCCCCCCTCTAACCACTAGGCTACCTGCCTCCCCCTCTAACCACTAGGCTACCTGCCTCCCCCTCTAACCACTAGGCAACCCTGCCTCCCCCCCTCTAACCACTAGGCTACCCTGCCTCCCCCCCTCTAACCACTAGGCTACCTGCCTCCCCCATATAGAACGGAAGCAAATGGAACGCCTGAGGAGAAGAACAGAGAAACAGGAAGGAAATGGAAGCTGCACATGCTGGTGTAGACGGCTGATGCAGTTATTGTACCTGAAATGGCACCCTTTATTCCCTATATAGTGCACTACTTTAGACCAGAGCCCTATGGAACCCTATTCCCTACATAGTGCACTACTTTAGACCAGGGCCCTATGGCACCCTATTCCCTATATAGTGCACTACTTTAGACCAGAGCCCTATGGAACCCTATTCCCTATATAGTGCACTACTATAGACCAGGGCATTAGTACTTCTCTGTACAGAGAATTGGGTACCATTTGGGACACAGCACTCGACCCCTCTCTGATAATCTCTCTCTGATAACCTCTCTCTGATAATCTCTCTCTGATAACCTCTCTCTGATAATCTCTCTCTGATAATCTCTCTCTGATAATCTCTCTCTGATAACCTCTCTCTGATAATCTCTCTCTGATAACCTCTCTGATAATCTCTCTCTGATAATCTCTCTCTGATAACCTCTCTGATAATCTCTCTCTGATAATCTCTCTCTGATACTCTCTCTCTAATAATCTCTCTCTGATAATCTCTGATAATCTCTCTCTGATATCTCTCTGATAACCTCTCTCTGATAATCTCTCTCTGATAATCTCTCTCTAATAATCTCTGATAACCTCTCTCTAATAATCTCTCTCTGATAATCTCTCTCTAATAATCTCTGATAACATCTCTCTAATAATCTCTCTCTAATAATCTCTGATAACCTCTCTCTAATAATCTCTCTCTGATAATCTCTCTCTAATAATCTCTGATAACCTCTCTCTAATAATCTCTCTCTAATAATCTCTCTCTGATAATCTCTGATAACCTCTCTCTGATAATCTCTCTCTAATAATCTCTCTCTGATAATCTCTCTCTGATAATCTCTCTCTGATAATCTCTCTCTGATAACCTCTCTCTCTAATAACCTCTCTCTAATAATCTCTCTCTAATAATCTCTCTCTGATAACCTCTCTCTCTAATAACCTCTCTCTAATAATCTCTCTCTGATAATCTCTCTCTAATAATCTCTCTCTAATAATCTCTCTCTGATAATCTCTCTCTGATAATCTCTCTCTGATAACCTCTGATAACCTCTCTCTAATAATCTCTCTCTGAGAATCTCTCTCTAATAATCTCTCTCTGATAATCTCTCTCTGATAATCTCTCTCTGATAACCTCTCTCTGATAATCTCTCTCTGATAATCTCTCTCTGATAATCTCTCTCTGATAACCTCTCTCTAATAATCTCTCTCTGATAACCTCTCTCTAATAATCTCTCTCTGATAACCTCTCTCTGATAATCTCTCTCTGATAATCTCTCTCTGATAATCTCTCTCTGATAATCTCTCTCTGATAACCTCTCTCTAATAATCTCTCTCTAATAATCTCTCTCTGATAATCTCTCTCTGATAACCTCTCTCTGATAACCTCTCTCTGATAACCTCTCTCTAATAATCTCTCTCTGATAACCTCTCTCTGATAATCTCTCTCTGATAATCTCTCTCTGATAACCTCTCTCTGATAACCTGTTGAAAGCGAACAGTGGTTCTCTGGGATCTGATGGATTTGATGACTCTTCCATGGCCGTTCATTTCAACGGTAGAACAGCACAGAGACGGACCGGATCTGTGTTCCGACCCGCCGTATATAAACGGGTCATGTTCTGATGACGTTGTTAACCTGTTTATTACAGCAATACATCTCCTCAGGCGTTTGGACTGTATGGGTCATATATCACACCCCCAAAGGCCTTATTGCTTAAAAGAAATTCCTGTTGGAATAATAAATGGGTTTGCATTTTCCCCTTAAAGCGCATAATTAATTCTACGTGGATTAGATTTTACATTTCGTGCAAATAATGATCACAATAACACTGGTGTTGTGTGAAATCGCTCTGTGGGTGAAATGCCGTCCTTCACACACTGCTATACACATTATGCAGCGTCTCCTCTCCTCTCCCCTCGACTCCACTCCTCTCCTCTCCCCTCGACTCCCCTCCTCTCCCCTCCTCTCCTCTCCTCTCCTCTCCTCTCCTCCTTCTCTCCTCTCCCCTCCTCTCCTATCCTCTCCTCTCTCCCCTCCCCTCCTCTCCTCTCCTCTCTCCCCTCCTCCCCTCTCCTCTCCTCTCCTCTCCTCTCCTCTCCTCTCCTCTCCTCTCCTCTCCTCTCCTCTCCTCTCCTCTCCTCTCCTCTCCTCTCCTCTCCTCTCCTCAGCACCATCTGATCTGAATGCAGCAGAGAGGAAACATTGACATCAACCCAAACTTTGACGGGCCTGTGAGGATGGCCAATTAATTCCATTCTACCCGCCAGCCAATTAGTGATTCTGTGTTTACTCCAGAGTTGTTGAACACGCTCATCAGGGGGAAACCAGGGGGGAGGCAGGGGGGTGACAGGGGGGCGAGGGGGGGGGGGCTAGGGGACATAGGGGGAGGTAGCAGGAGAGAGGGGGGCAGGGGGAGTCAAGGGGAGAGAGGGGAGACAGTGGGAGGTTGGGGGAGTCAGGGGGAGGTTGGGAGGAGGCACGAGAGAGAAAGAGGTGAGACTAGGTTCATGAATAGTTCGTCCCTAAAGATCTTGGGCGCGTCGGCTTCCTCTCTCCTCCACTGCAGCCCAGGAAGAGGAAGTGAGAGGAGGTGTTTAACGAGGGGAAAGCAGGTATTCTTCACCCCGTATTTAAACAGCAGCAGCTCTCTGACTCAGGTGTCGTAGTCTAACAGGTCCTCTGGGACGGGTGGCGCTGGCAGAACAGGAAATGATGCTGCTTCCACACAGTACAGTATCAACACTACTGACTCCTCTCC